>NC_136158.1:6934951-7173740 GCF_965212315.1 Lampetra planeri
GGGGGAGTGATGGTGGGGGGAAGCGGTGGGGGGGGGGAGCGGTGGGTGGGGGGAGCGGTGGTGTTGTAGCGGTTCGCGCGCTGCGGTGACCCAAGTTCGATTCTCGCTCCCGGCCAACACCAGTGACGATTATCCTGAACCGGTCCTCGGCCTCCCCTAGCTTGACTCAGCCTCAAAACGAGTACCTGGTGCGATTTGTAAACATCGCCACTGGGGAGACAGCCTTCATAGGTGCTCGCTAACAGCACTTGCCCCAACATCCTGCGAAGGCTACACGGGGGTTATTTGTCTTTGGTGGTGGTAATGGTCCGTACGGAGCGTCGAGCGCGCTGCTGTCGCTGTGCGCAACGCAGCCCACAGCACGTGGTGGTCGCACATCCAGCGCTGTCGGTCAACCTCAAGCACCTGCTGAGCTTCCCAGATCAGAATCACTGCAGAGAGCGTGGAGGGCAGTGGAGTGAGATGAGAGGCAGGAGAGAGCGTGGAGGGCAGTGGAGTGAGATGAGAGGCAGGAGAGAGCGTGGAGGGCAGTGGAGTGAGATGAGAGGCAGGAGAGAGTGTGGAGGGCAGTGGAGTGAGATGAGAGGCAGGAGAGAGTGTGGAGGGCAGTGGAATGAGATGAAAGGGGAGAGGCAGGAGATAGTGTGGAGGGGAGTGGAGTAAGATGAGAGGGGAGAGGTAGGAGAGAGTGTGGAGGGGAGTGGAGTGAGATGAGAGGGGAGAGGTAGGAGAGTGTGGAGGGTGGTGGAGTGAGATGAGAGGGGAGAGTGTGGATAGGAGTGGAGTGAGATGAGAGGGGAGAGGTAGGATAGTGCGTGGAGGGGAGTGGAGTGAGATGAGAGGGGAGAGTGTGGATGGGAGTGGAGTGAAATGAGAGGGGAGAGGCAGGAGAGAGTGTGGAGAGGAGTGGAGTGAGATGAGAGGGGAGAGGTAGGGGAGAGTTTGGAGGGTGGTGGAGTGAGATGAGAGGGGAGAGGAAGGGGAGAGTGTGGAGGGTGGTGGAGTGAGATGAGAGGGGAGTGGAGTGGGCTGGGGCGAGTCCATCGAGAGTCTTGGTGCGACCTCGCCTCATCCCCGTTCGCGTGTGCCGAGTCCGTCCCGCGTCTCACACACAAAGAGTCGGCTCCCCCTTTGGTGGCGTGCGCGTGTCTCTGTGCGTGTCTCTCTCTCTCTGTGCGTGTCTCTGCGTCTCTGTGCGCGTGTCTCTGTGCGCGTGTCTCTGTGCGCGTGTCTCTGTGCGCGTGTCTCTGTGCGCGTGTCTCTGTGCGCGTGTCTCTGTGCGCGTGTCTCTGTGCGCGTGTCTCTGTGCGCGTGTCTCTGTGCGCGTGTCTCTGTGCGCGTGTCTCTGTGCGCGTGTCTCTGTGCGCGTGTCTCTGTGCGCGTGTCTCTCTGCTCGCGTGTCTCTCTCTCTGCGTGTCTCTCTCTCTGCGTGTCTCTCTCTCTGCGTGTCTCTCTCTGCGTGTCTCTGTGTGCGCGTGTCTCTGTGTGCGTGTGTCTCTCTCTCTCTCTGCGCGCGCGCGTCTCTCTCTCTCTCTCTGCGCGCGTGTCTCTCTCTCTGAGCGCGCGTGTCTCTCTGAGCGCGCGTGTCTCTCTCTGAGCGCGCGTGTCTCTCTCTGCGCGCGCGTGTCTCTCTCTCTCTGCGCGCGTGTCTCTCTCTCTGCGCGCGTGTCTCTCTCTCTGCGCGTGTCGCCTCCTTGTTGCCTCTGCGTGGCTGTCCCCACTATCCCAGAGGCATCGCCATCTCCCGCGTTGGCTGGGGGGGGGTGCGGGGTAGGAGGAGGGAGTGGTGGTGGTGTGGGGGGGGGAGCATGGCGGGGGGGGGGCGTGATTCATCTTGCCTCTTGTTGTGAGTTTTGTTATTGCCTCCAGCGCCTCTGCGGTAGCCATGGGCTCAGTCCGTGTTGTTTATCTTGGGACAGAGATCACAACTAATAACAGGCAGCAGCAGCAGCAGGAGCGGCTTGAATGATGATGATGATGCTGTGGTTATGGAGAACCCTGCAGCGAAGGAATCTGAGCGATTGACGCGTGATTATAGCAGTGTGCGAAAGGTAGAGGTGCAGCCCTGAAAGTGCTCGCCTGAGGCCCTGTGATGAACTCACAAATCCTTGAGAGATCCACGACAGAGTCCCCATCATCAGTGACCTCCTCCGGCAGACGAGGCAGCGTTGGCTGGGTCACGTGGCATTGGAGCCCGCATGTCCCAGCCACCGCATGCCTAAGCAGCTTCTGTTTGACCAGACAGAGGGGGCTAAACGGGCGCGGCACGGGCTGGAGAAGAGATGGAGTAATGTGGTACAGGAGGACGTGGAGCTGAGTGGACTTGCCGACGACTGGTACCAGCGGTGTCAAGATCGGCCTCTGTGGAGGAGGCGCGTGAAGGACGCTGCTGCTGCTACTACTGGGCAGTTGGAGGCAGTCGCCCTCCAGCAACAACAACGCAGGGTAACGCTCACAACATCGAGCGGGGCGCAGGGTGGATAAAACTCGGCCCAGTGAGGAGCACAGGTGGTGCATCTGCCAGTCATCTGAATCACCCAATCATGATTCAATATGATGACGATGATGATCACAGCGCTAGGATCGGTGATGATGCTGACGATGTTTGCGCTGCTGCTGCTGCTAATGAGATGCGCTGCTGATAACAACAATGATGATGACGATGCAGCTAATGAGATGCCCTGCTGATAACAACAATGATGATGATGATGATGCAGCTGCTGCTAATGAGATGCGCTGCTGATAACAACAATGATGATGATAATGCAGCTAATGAGATGCGCTGCTGATAACAACAATGATGATGATAATGCAGCTGCTGCTAATGAGATGCGCTGCTGATAACAACAACAACAACAATAATGATGATGATGATGCAGCTGCTCCGAGCTGCTGATGAGGCTGCTACTAATTTCATGCGCTGATAACAATAACGACGACGATGATGATGACGCTGCTGTTGCTGCTGATGATGATGATGCTGCTGCTGCTGCTGATGATGATGATGATGCTGCTGATGATGATGATGAGACTGCTGATGATGCTACTGTTGATGATGATGATGATGAGACTGCTGATGATGCTACTGCTGCTGCTGATGATGAGACTGCTGATGATGCCGCTGCTGATGATGATGATGATGAGAC
Organism: Lampetra planeri; assembly: GCF_965212315.1. NCBI lineage: Eukaryota > Metazoa > Chordata > Hyperoartia > Petromyzontiformes > Petromyzontidae > Lampetra > Lampetra planeri. Next base: position 6,938,098 of record NC_136158.1, read on the forward strand.
TGCTGATGATGATGATGAGACTGCTACTGCTGATGCTGCTGCTGCTACTGATGATGATGAGACTGCTGCTGATGATGATGTTGCTGCTGATGATGATGCTGCTGCTGATGATGATGATGAGACTGATGCTGCTCCCAATGTTGCTGTCGCTGTTGGTTCAGCAACGCTGCTAGGGGCGGGGCGGGGGCACTGTGGCTGCTGCCGCTGCAGTGGTGGGGAGACGGGGGGGGAACGGGGGGAGACGGGGGTGGATGGGGAGACGGGGGGTGGGGGGTGGGGAGACGGGGGGGGGGAACGGGGGGAGACGGGGGTGGATGGGGAGACGGGGGGTGGGGGGTGGGGAGACGGGGGGGGAACGGGGGGAGACGGGGGTGGATGGGGAGACGGGGGGTGGGGGTGGGGAGACGGGGGGGGGGGACGGAGGGAGACGGGGGGAGACGGGGGGGGGTGATGGGGTGGGGTGGGGGTCCGTGTCCCCCCGCTGAAGGATGTGGCCGTAATGAGCGGGGCAACGCTGCAATCAATTTTCCTCTCCCCCTCTTAATGGGAAATCACGACGCGCGGGCGGGTTATTAATTAATTTATTTACCCCCTCCCACCCCCTTGCCCCCCCCGCCTTACCCCCCCCCCCCCGCCTTGCCCCCTCCCCGCCTTGCCCCCCCCCGCCTTGCCCCCGCCCCCCGCCTTGCCCCCCCCCGCCTTGCCCCCCCCCCACTCGGCTACTTCTGGAGGCGCCGCCTCCCCGCGAGCCCCTCGCTAATTGGCGACGATTCGGAGCTCTCGCCGCGCGCTCTCCTCCGACTGCGATCCACATCACCATTATCATCATCGATCATCATCGATCATCATCGTCGATCGTTATGATCATTAATCATCGTCCATCATCATCATCGATCATCAAACAATACCATCTATCGTCAATCGTCATCGATCATCATCATCAATCATCATTGATCATCAATCGATCATCATCGATCGTTTGCGATCATCATCGATCATTCGCGATCATCATCGATCATCATCGATCAATAGTGTTATTTTTATGATCCAGGGCTATGATGCGACTGAGCATTCCACACCATTCTCCCCGCTTGTTGCGGCTGCTGCTGCTGCTGCTGCTGGGATCCGCGGTTCGATCCCAGGGGCCGCCCTGGTCAATACTCTCGGGTGGTAGGAGCGCTGTGTGCCTGCGTCATGGTCCAACGTTTGTCAACATTTGAAAAATGACACCGCAAATGAAATAGACTCGATCGCAATCCCCATCGCCCTGTCTCCTTCGCCCGTTCCGTCACCCAGGAGGATGGGGAACGAACCGTGGAGGTTGGTAACAGAGGCAGGCGGAGGTGGTTGGGATGGGTGGGACGCGTGGTGTGCAGAGTGGAGGAAGAGGTCGGGTGACTGGCCACGGAGAAGAGACGAGATAAGGTCACACGGTGGTGGTGGTGAGGGTGGTGGTGGTGATGAGGGTGGTGGTGGTAGTAGTGGTGGTAGTGAGGGTAGTGGTGGTGGTAGTGGTGGTGGTGATGGGGGTAGTAGTGGAGAGTGGTGGCGCAGTGCTTAGCGCACTGTGCTACAAGCCCAGCCACCCGAGTTCCATTCTCGCTCACCCCCCAAAACAGTGGCGAATATTTGTACCGGTCCTGAGCCACCTCTAGGTCGACTCAGCCTCAAATGAGTACCTGGTGCGGTGTAAACATCGCGGCTAAGGAGACAAAGGCGGCCGGGCGTGGTGCTGGCCACCCACCCCCTCGTGTGCCATACCGGTCTCTATAGGCGCTGCTACTCGCTAACAGCACCGGCCCCAACAGTCTGTTGTCTGTCTGAATGGTGAACTTCTTTCGCACCGTACGTAGCCAACCGTGGCTAATCCGAGGTGCGGGGAGAAGGACAACAAACTCAACACACAAAGAAAGTTCTCGTGAAATGAGTTTGTCTAGAATCTAGATGATGGTGATGATGGTGATGATGATGATTGTGATTTCAAAGTGCTTCATAGCTCCACAGCGGCTTCCTAACATCGCGAGATGATGATGCGGTGATCGCCGTCTTACGGAGATCGCCTTCAACTACCGAGGCCCTCTGTGGATCTGTAAAATAAGGCGTCAATGTTTATTTCAGTTTGTCCGGTCTTCATTCGGGTTGTCACAATCACCGACTGCGCGATGCGGTGGCCACGGTCTTTGTTCGACGGCTCGCCGGAAGCCACTGCCGCTGTGCGGATGACCAGCGGAGTCTCGCGTGACGATGGTCATTGACCCTTGAGACTCGGGACCGGTGAAGGTCAACGGGTGGATAACCAAGTCGCGGAAAATCGCTCACTCACTCAGCCGGTGACTGTGTCCGTAGGATTGTGGGATGATAGCAGCAGATGTTGCTATGATATGGCTGGAAGGTCACTAAACGTGGTTAATTGTCTTTGTTTTTAATTTAATTGAGTGAATTTCTTACATTTCCTGAATGTTGCACTATTAACGGGGTTAGTTGTGCATCATAATTGGTTTTTTACCCTTTAATCTGGCAACAAAACTGACACCTTTTTTACAAGGAGTCATGTTTGCATAGACCACAATACCTGCAGTCGTAATGCAAACAAAAAACATAACTCTGATCATGTATGCACTGTCCTTAAAGTTGATTGGTCCACACCCGAGACAGCTTTCCTTAGAGCCTAGTCTCACATGGTGTTGGACCAGATGACGCCAAAAGACTAGGCTCTGGGGAAAGCTGTCTCGGGTGTGGACCAATCAACTTTAAGGACAGTACATACATTATCAGAGTTATGTGTTTTGTTTGCATTACGACTGCAGGTATTGTGGTCTATGCAAACATGACTCCTTGTAAAAAAAAAGTGTCAGTTTTGTTGCCAGATAAAAGGGTAAAAAACCAAATATCATATTTTTCTACTGGCAAATGAGGTTCCAATGGTGTAGTTGTGTATCGTTTGTCGTTGTCACTTTCTGACATCTGTGACAAAGAGCTTCACAGCTCATCGGATTTTCCAGGAATAATCATTTTTTTCTGGTTGTCGTGAGACAAAGATCCCCCGTGTAGCCTCGACAGAATCTTGGGGCAAGTGCTGTGAGCGAGTAGCAGCAGCTATGAAGGCGGCATTGTGGCACACGATGAGGTGGGTGGCCGGCACCACGCCCGGCCGCCTTCGCCTCCCCAGTGCCAATGTTTACACACCACACCAGTTGCTTATTTGAGATTGACACACACACACACTAGCACACTAATACACGCACACTAACACACACACACTAACACTCACACTCACTAAAACAACAACAACCACCATTCGCCAATAAGTGGCGGTGACGTCACCACGACGCTTGTGCCAGGCCAAGTGCACCTTGAGGCCACGTGAAGTGTCAAACGCCCGCTGGCAGGATGTCACGGGGCAGACCCAGGTGCCACGGGTCGACTGACTAAGATGACTGAGATGACTGGCTGATGCACCACATGTGCCCCCTACTGTGCCAACTTGCTGTGCTTTAGCCACCCGGCGCTCCGCTCGTTGTTGTGAGCGTCGCTCCTCCGCCCTCCGTTGTTGTTGGAGGGTGACTGCCTCCAACTGCCCAGTAGCGTCCTTCACGAGCCTCCTCCACAGAGACCGATCTTGACACCGCTGGTACCAGTCATCGGCAAGTCCACTCAGCTCCACGTCCTCCTGTACCACATCACTCCATCTCTTCTCTAGCCCGTGCCGCGCCCGTTTAGCCCCCTCGATCCGACCGAACAAAAGCTGTTTAGGCATTCGGTGGCTGGGCATGTGGGCTACATGACCCAGCCAACGCAGCCTTGCCTGCCGGAGGAGCTCACCGATGGGACTTTGTCCAGATCTTTAAAATATTTGTGAGCTCCTCACACAATCCAGCCTGCAGGTTAAAGCCAGGATGGATCGTAGGCAGACCAGTCTAAATGTTTCTAACACACACACTAACACACTAACACACACACTAACACTCGCACACACACTAACACACTAACACAACAACAACCGCCATTCGCTACTAAGTGGCGGTGACGTCACCACGACGCTTGTGCCAGGCCAAGTGCACCTTGAGGCCACGTGAAGTGTCGAACGCCCGCTGGCAGGAGGTCACGGGGCAGACCCAGCAGGTGCCACGGGTCGACTGACCGAGAGGACTGGCTGATGCACCACCTGTGCCCCCTACTGTACCAACTTGCTGTGCTTTAGCCACCCGGCGCTCCGCTCGTTGTTGTGAGCGTCGCTCCTCCGCCCTCCTTTGTTGTTGGAGGGCGACTGCCTCCGACTGCCCAGTAGCGTCCTTCACGAGCCTCCTCCACTGAGGCCGATCTTGACACCGCTGGTACCAGTCATCGGCAAGTCCACTCAGCTCCACGTCCTCCCATACCACATCACTCCATCTCTTCTCTAGTCCGTGCCGCGCCCGTTTAGCCCCCTCGATCCGGCCGAACAAAATCTGTTTAGGCATGCGGTGGCTGGGCATGTGGGCTACATGACCCAGCCAACGCAGCCTTGCCTGCCGGAGGAGTTTACCGATGGGACTTTGACCAGATCTTTCAAGGATTTGTGAGCTCCTCACACAATCCAGCCTGGTTAAACCCAGGATGGATCGTAGGCAGGCCAGCCTAAATGTTTCCAACCGGCGAAGATGCTCCTTTAGGGGGGGTCCACGTTTCGCAAGCGTAGAGAAGGGAGGGAATGACTGTGGCCGAGAAGACCCGAAGCTTCGTGCGGAGCAACAGACCAGGTAGCTTCCACTCAGCGTTACGCAACCGTTGAAAAGATATTGCCGCTCGACTGATTCGGAGTGAGACCTCTGCTGTTAAACTGGAGCCGGTCATAAGCACACTGCCCAGGTATGGGAAACACACTAACACACACACATACTAGCACACTAACACACACTAACACACACACACTAACACACACACTAACACACTAACACATACACTAACACACAACAACAACAACCGCCATTCGCCACTAAGTGGCGGTGACGTCACCACGACGCTTGTGCCAGGCCATGTGCACCTTGAGGCCACGTGAAGTGTCGAACGCCCGCTGGCAGGAGGTCACGGGGCAGACCCAGGTGCCACGGGTCGACTGACCGAGATGACCGAGATGACTGGCTGATGCACCACCTGTGCCCCCTACTGTACCAACTTGCTGCGCTTTAGCCACCCGGCGCTCCGCTCGTTGTTGTGAGCGTCGCTCCTCCGCCCTCCGTTGTTGTTGGAGGGCGACTGCCTCCAACTGCCCAGTAGCGTCCTTCACGAGCCTCCTCCACTGAGGCCGATCTCGACACCGCTGGTACCAGTCATCGGCAAGTCCACTCAGCTCCACGTCCTCCTGTACCACATCACTCCATCTCTTCTCTAGCCCGTGCCGCGCCCGCCTAGCCCCCTCGATCCGGCCGAACAAAAGCTGTTTAGGCATGCGGTGGCTGGGCATGCGGGCTACATGACCCAGCCAACGCAGCCTTGCCTGCCGGAGGACCTCACCGATGGGACTTTGCCCAGATCTTTCAAGGATTTGTGAGCTCCTCACACAATCCAGCCTGGTTAAACCCAGGATGTATCGTAGGCAGGCCAGCCTAAATGTTTCCAACCGGCGAAGATGCTCCATTAAGGGGGTCCACGTGTCGCAAGCATAGAGAAGGGAGGGAATGACTGTGGCCGAGAAGACCTGAAGCTTCGTGCGGAGCGACAGACCAGGTAGCTTCCACACAGCGTTACGCGACCGATTAAAAGATATTGCTGCTCGACTGATTCGGAGTGAGACCTCTGCTGTTAAACCGGAGTCGGTCATAAGCACACTGCCCAGGTATGGGAAACTCTCCACTCTCTCCACTACTGCCCCATCACCTATTGGAAGTTGTGGGGGTGGAGTGTCCGATGGTACAAAATACCCAGGCAGGTGCTTAGTTTTGGTGGGGCTGATGGTAAGGCCCCACCTCTTAGTGGCACGCTCCAGTCTAACACACACACACTAACACACTAACTAACACACTAACTAACACACTAACACACACACACACAGTAACACACTAACACACACACTAACACACACACTAACACACTAACACACACTAACACACACACACTAACACACTAACACACACTCACACACACTAACACACTAACACACACACACTAACACACACACTAACACACACACTAACACACACACTAACACACACACTAACACACACACACAGCAACACACTAACACACTAACACACACTAACACACACACTAACACACTAACACACTAACACACACTAACACACACTAACACACACTAACACACACTAACACACACTAACACACACTAACACACACTAACACACACTAACACACACTCTAACACACACTCTAACACACACACTAACACACACACTAACACACACACTCACACACACACTAACACACTAACACACACACACTAACACACACTAACACACACTAACACACACTAACACAAACTAACACGTGCGCTCGGTGCCGGGCAGGCGAGACTGGGACCATTTCTTCAGAGACGAAATCGATTCGGGTCGAACAATTTGCAAACTTAATCTCTTTAATTAATCACGCGCCGCGGCTCCCTGATGCTTAATTAAGATCTGCTCGATTTGAGCCGAGGATACGGGAACGTGGAGTGGGGGAGGGGGAGACGCGGGGGGAGGGGGGGGGTGCGGGGGAGGGGGGCGAGTAATTAATGAACGTGGAAGAAAATCAACACAGGCAGGGCAGCTGCACTGCTCCCACTACAGGCAAAGATCCCCCAGGTAACCTCTGTAGGGGGGAGGGGGCAAGTGCTCTTGGCGAGGAGCAGCACTGATGAAGACCGACACGGCACACGGGAGCGTGGGTGGCCAGCGACCACGCCCGGCCGCCTTTGTCTCCCCAGTGGCGATGTTTACTACACACCGCACCAGGTACTCGTTTGAGGCTGAGTCGACCAAGGGGAGGCCCAGGGCCGGTTCAGATAATCGTCGCCGGTGTTGACCGTGAGCGGGAATCGAACTCGGGTCGCCAGGTTCGAGACGCAGCGCGCCACACTACCACCACCACCATCACCACCACCACCATCACCACCACCACCACCACCACCCTCACCACCACCCTCACCACCACCATCACCACCACCCTCACCACCACCACCACCCTCACCACCACCCTCACCACCACAATCACCACCACCACAATCACCATCACCACAATCACCATCACCACCATCACCACTCTCACCACTCTCACCACTCTCACCACGACCATCACCACGACCATCACCACGACCATCACCACGACCATCACCACGACCATCACCACGACCATCACCACGACCATCACCACGACCATCACCACGACCATCACCACGACCATCACCACGACCATCACCACGACCATCACCACGACCATCACCACGACCATCACCACGACCATCACCACGACCATCACCACGACCATCAACACGACCATCAACACGACCATCAACACGACCATCAACACGACCATCAACACGACCATCAACACGGCCATCAACACCACCATCACCACCACCACCAACGCCACTACCGCCATCAGCTGTGAGTATTTAATCAATCTCCCCCCCTCCCCGCTCCCCGCCCCCTGCCCCCTCCCCTCATCATCGACTGCGGCGCGCCACGTGACTTAATTTTTCATCTGCAAATATTTGTCGGGTCGATGTCGGTGTTGACTTACAATAATTAATTAATTAAGTACCTCATTCATTAATTTAGCCTCAATTAAGCTTTTGGAAGGGGTGGGGCTCGGGTGAGGGGCTGGGGGGGGCGAGCGGGGGGGGGAGTTTTAATCACTCGCGACCTCCACCCCTCCCCCCTCTCTCATCCTGCGCCGCTTTCGCCACCTCGCTCCACCTCCATACTCCACCTCCATGCTCCACCTCTATGATCTCACTCCATCGCTATGCTCCACCTCCATGCTCCACCTCCATGCTCCACCTCCATGCTCCACCTCCATGCTCCACCTCCATGATCCACCGCTATGCTCCACCTCCACGATCCACCTCTATGCTCCACCTCCATGATCCACCGCTATGCTCCACCTCCATGCTCCACCTCCATGCTCCACCTCCACGATCCACCTCCATGCTCCACCTCCATGCTCCACCTCCATGCTCCACCTCCATGCTCCACCTCCATGATCCACCTCCATGCTCCACCTCCATGATCCACCTCTATGCTCCACCTCCATGCTCCACCTCCATGCTCCACCTCCATGCTCCACCTCCATGCTCCACCTCCATGCTCCACCTCCATGATCCACCTCCATGCTCCACCTCCATGATCCACCTCTATGCTCCACCTCTATGCTCCACCTCCATGCTCCACCTCCATGCTCCACCTCCATGCTCCACCTCCACGATCCACCTCCATGATCCACCTCTATGCTCCACCTCCATGCTCCACCTCCATGATCCACCTCCATGCTCCACCTCCATGCTCCACCTCCATGCTCCACCTCCATGCTCCACCTCTATGCTCCACCTCCATGCTCCACCTCCATGATCCACCTCCATGCTCCACCTCCATGCTCCACCCCCATGATCCACCTCCATGCTCCACCTCTATGCTCCACCTCCATGCTCCACCTCCATGCTCCACCTCCATGCTCCACCTCCATGCTCCACCTCCATGCTCCACCTCCACGATCCACCTCTATGCTCCACCTCCATGCTCCACCGCTATGCTCCACCTCCATGCTCCACCTCCATGCTCCACCTCTATGCTCCACCTCCATGCTCCACCTCCACCATCCACCTCTATGCTCCACCTCCATGCTCCACCGCTATGCTCCACCTCCATGCTCCACCTCCATGCTCCACCTCCATGCTCAACCTCCACCATCCACCTCTATGCTCCACCTCCATGCTCCACCGCTATGCTCCACCTCCATGCTCCACCTCCATGCTCCACCTCCATGCTCCACCTCCATGCTCCACCTCCATGCTCCACCTCCATGCTCCACCTCCACGATCCACCTCTATGCTCCACCTCCATGCTCCACCTCCATGCTCCACCTCCATGCTCCACCTCCATGCTCCACCTCCACCTCTGCGATCCCCTCCTGCCCCGATATCAGGATTCGCTCAAGTTTATGAATCGCGTGGATAGATGAACGATGCTGGCAACAAAACCCACCAACAGCGGCACTCTGCCCACCTCACATTCACAAAACAGGCGACGTTTCGGCCCATGGCCCTCGTCGTGGCGCGTGAGTACGAGCGCCGTGCTTGATGCCACGGCGCCGTTGGCGGAGCGCGTGCTGCGTTCTCTGCGGGTGGGTCGCTAAACCGACGATGGCACGCGTCACTCAAAACAACAATCGACAAAGAAAGTGATCCTCGCCCGTGGTCGGCAGCGACGTCGTGAGCCAGGATCTCTCGCGTGGCTCGTGGCCATCTCTCGCTCTTACCTCCTGTACCCGCGCACAATTTGACAAATCATTTGAGAAATGACCCCGCGAGTAACTCGATTGGGATCACGCAGTGGCAGCAGCAGACACGGTGATCGCCCCCCCCTCACCACCCCCCAACTCCGAACACCTGGCAAGACCCTCCTGAATAGGGGCGCCACGGTGGCTAGGAGATGTTGACCACCTCGCCTGGTACACAGGAGGTCGTAGGTTCGATCGCGACCCTGACGCCTGCTGCTGTATTTTTGGAGTTTGCGTGTCTCTCTCTCTTCCCGTGGTGAGATGTTAACGGTACACCAAGGGGGTCGGTGGCCAGCACCACGCCCACCCGGCCGCCTTTGTCTCCCCAGTGGCGATGTTTACTACACACCGCACCAGGTACTCATTGGAGGCTGAGTCGATCTAGGGGAGGCCCCAGGAGCTCGTCACCGATATTGGCCGCGAGCGAGAATTGAACTCAGGGTCGCTGGCCACTTGGTAGCGCGGCATCGCGCTAACCGCTGCGCCACCGCTCCCCCACCCCCACGCCTCTCTGCTGCATCGTCCCCGCCTCGCGGACCCGACGGCTCCATCATTCATCAGCAGCGCCTCTGCGCGGTAATTGGCTGCCGCTAACTGTGAGATGGCAGAGACACTGCGGGATTTTAATTAATATTATTCATTCCTGTAATTATTGTGTGTGTGCGTGCGTGCGTGCGTCTGAATGCGTGTCCGTGAACGCACGCGCAATGGCGTGTCGCTCTCTACAAATCTCCCCGTCTTCTCGGCCACGGTCATGCCCTCTTCTCTTTGCTTGCGGAAAGCGAACCCCTCCTAATGGAACATCTGCGCCGGTTTAAAAAAAAATCAGTCTGGCCCTGTCCCTATGATCCATCCTGGGTTTAACCAGCAGGCTGGATTGTGTGAAGAGCTCACAAATCCTTGAGGGATCTGGACACAGTTTCATCAGTGAGCTCCTCCGGCAGGCGAAGCTGCGTTGGCTGGGTCATGTAGCCCGCATGCCCAGCCACCTCATAGACAAGCAGCTTCTGTTCGACCAGATAGACGGAACGAAACGGGCACGGCACGGGCTAGAGAAGAGATGGAGTGATGTGGTATAGGAGGACGTGGAGCTAAGTGGACTTGGCGATGAGCGGGTAGCAGCGGTGTCAAGATCGGCCTCTGTGGAGGAGGCTCGTGAAGGACGCCGCTGCTGCTGGGCAGTTGGAGGCAGTCGCCCTCCAGCAACATCGAAGGGCAGAGGAGCGACGCTCACAATAACGAGCGGAGCGCCGGGTGGATAAAACGCAGCAAGGCGACACAGTGGGAAGCACAGATGGTGCATCTGTCAGTCATCTCAGTCAGTCATTAATGCTTAAATATGATGATGATCATACGGCGCTACGGAGACTCGCGAATGATGCCACTGGGCAGCCGGAGGTCCAGGGCAGTCGACCTCCAACAGTAACAGAGGGCAGAGGAGCGACGCTCACAACAGCGAGCGGAGTCAGCGAGTGGCGAGCACAGGTGGCGCATGGGCCGGTGCAGTAGCCCCCGGCTCCTGGGTCTGTCCCGCGAGCTGCAGGCGGCGACCCTCCCAGCCCGCACGTGGCACCCTCACGCTGGGCGCATCCTGGCGCCAGCGCCGTGGGTGACGTCACCGCCACATCGTGGGAAACGGTGGTTGTTGTTGATGTTGTTGTTGATGTTGTTGTTGATGTTGTTGCTGTCTGTGTGTGCGTGTGGCAGTGCTGGTAGAGTGGGGGGAGCGGCAGTGCAGCGGTCAGCGCGCAGCGCTACGAACCCGGCCACCCGAGTTCGATTTCCGCTCACTGCCAACAGCCAGTGACGAGTATCTGAACCGGTCCTGAGCCACTGGGGAGACAAAGGCGGCCGGGCGTGGTGCTGGCTACCCACCCACTTGCGTACCGTGTCGGCCTTCATAGGTGCTGCTCGCTAGCAGCGCTTGCCCCAACAGTCTGCGCGCGTTATATGGGAAGCCTTTGTCTCTCTCGCGAGTGTGCGTGTCAGATTAAAGGTCCCGCAGTTATGGATGTCCCATAATCACGAGGAGGAGACTCGGTATGATGAAGCAGACGAGCCCCACCCTCACCCCCCCGTCATCACCGAGGTCCCGTCACAATAAAGGTCACGCACCCCCCCCCCCCCACCGCTGTCACGCGAGTCTGAAGGCGTCACTGTGACGAGAGTCCTGCGCGAGACGTCGTGGCGCGTGGCGCATCAGAGATTGCTGCTAGCTTCTTATCGCCGCTCAGCTGCCACGACGAAGACTAAGGGACAAGGAACCACCCCGCCCCGCTCCCCACCGCCACCACCACCGCCGTCTCGCCTTCACAGAGGTTCTGGGACAAGTGCTGCCAGCGAGGAGCAGCACCGATGGAGGCTGGCACGGCACACGAGGCGGTGTGGGTGGCGGCACCACGCCCACACACTCACGCACACACTCACACACACTCACATACATACACACTCACACACACACACTCACACACACTCACATACACACTCACTCACACACACTCACATACATACACACTCACACACACTCACATACATACACACTCACATACACTCACATAGATACACACTCACACACACTCACATACATACACACTCACACACACTCACATACACACTCCCACACACTCACATACATACACACTCACATACACTCACATACATACACACTCACACACACTCACATACATACACACTCACACACACTCACATACATACACACTCACACACACTCACATACACACTCACTCACACACACTCACATACACACTCACATACACTCACATACATACACACTCACACACACTCACATACATACACACTCAAACACACTCACATACACACTCACTCACACACACTCACATACACACTCACACACACTCACATACATACACACTCACATACACTCACATACATACACACTCACACACACTCACATACACACTCACACACACTCACATACATACACACTCACATACACTCACATACATACACACTCACATACACTCACATACATACACACTCACACACACAACAACAACCGCCATTCGCCACTAAGTGGCAGTGACGTCACCACGACGCTTGTGCCAGGCCATGTGCACCTTGAGGCCACGTCAAGTGTCGAACGCCCGCTGGCAGGAGGTCACGGGGCAGACCCAGGTGCCACGGGTCGACTGACCGAGATGACCGAGATAACTGGCTGATGCACCACCTATGCCCCCTACTGTACCAACTTGCTGTGCTTTAGCCACCCTGGCTCTGCTCGTTGTTGTGAGCGTCGCTCCTCCGCCCTCTGTTGTTGTTGGAGGGCGACTGCCTCCAACTGCCCAGTAGCGTCCTTCACGAGCCTCCTCCGCAGAGGCCGATCTTGACACCGCTGGTACCAGTCATCGGCAAGTCCACTCAGCTCCACGTCCTCCTGTACCACATCACTCCATCTCTTCTCTAGCCCGTGCCGCGCCCGTTTAGCCCCCTCGATCCGGCCGAATAAAAGCTATTTAGGCATGCGGTGGCTGGGCATGCGGGCTACATGACCCAGCCAACGCAGCCTCGCCTGCCGGAGGAGCTCACCGATGGAACTTTTCCCAGATCTTTCAAGGATTTGTGAATTCCTCACACAATCCAGCCTGGTTAAACCCAGGATGGATCGTAGGCAGGCCAGCCTAAATGTTTCCAACAGGCGAAGATGTTCCATTAGGGGGGTGCACATTTCACAAGCGTAGAGAAGGGAGGGAATGACCGTGGCCGAGAAGACCTGAAGCTTCGTGCGACAGACCAGGTAGTTTCCACACAGCGTTACGCAACCGATGAAAAGATATTGCCGCTCGACTGATTCGGAGTGAGACCTCTGCTGTTAAACCGGATCCGGTCATGAGCACACTGCCCAGATATGGGAAACTCTCCACTCTCTCCACAACTGCCCCATCACCGATTGGGAGTTGTGGGGGTGGAGTGCCGGATGGTACAAAATACCCAGGCAGGTGCTTCGTTTTGGTGGGGCTGATGGTAAGTTCCCACCTCTTAGTGGCAAGCTGCAGTCTCATCATGATATTTAAGTGAGTGAGCGACAATTACCAAATCATCGGCATACATAACGTGGTTGACCAATAGGGAGCCATCCCTTGAACGCACCCGGGCATCGATCAGCCTCCCATTGTATCTGTACCAAATGGAAATGCCTCCAGTACAGCTAGTGAAGGCTTTACGAACTACGTGGTCAAAATCGATGTTAAATCATGTGGAAGCCAGAGGACATCCCTGTCGCACCCCAAGGTGTACAGGGAATGGCTCAGACTCCTGGCCACGTAGTTTTACCCGGGCCCGCTCACCATCATGAAGGTCCTTAATGATCGTGAGCAGAGGGTCAGGGACTCCGAAAGCACAAATAACAACCCAGAGCCCATGCCTACTGATGGTATCATAGGCCTTCACCAGGTCAATAATCAGAGATGTAGGTCTTGTTGGAATTCCCTACACTTCTGCTGTAGCAGACGGACAGAAAATATGGCATCTGTGCAGGACCGCCCTTTCCTCAAACCGCATTGGGGCTCTGCAAGCCTCTCCTCCGCGTGCCTAGCAAGGCATACATAAAGACAAAGCTCTCCCGTATAGCCTGAACATATTTTTGGGACAAGTGCTGTTAGCGAGCTGCTATGAAGGTCGGCACGACACACGAGGGGGTGGTTGGCCAGCGCCACGCCCGGCCGCCTTTGTCTCCCCAGTGGCGATGTTTTTACACACCGCACCAGGCACTCATTTGAGGCTGAGCCGACCTAGAGCAGGCCCAGGACCGGTTCAGATAAATCGTCACCGGTGTTGTTGGCCCTGAGCGGGAATCGAACTTTGGTCGCCGGGTTCATAGCGCAGCGTAGCGCTAACCACTATACCACCGCTCCCCCTGTCAGGGCGATGCTGTTAGCGAGCTCCTATTAAGGTCGGCACGGCGCACACACAGAGACGAATATATGTGGGGTAGTGTAGGGGGTAGTGATAGGGGTAGTGATGGGGGTAATGATAGGGGTAGTGATAGGGGTAGTGATAGGGGTAGTGGTAGGGGTAGTGGTAGTGATAGGGGTAGTGATAGGGGTAGTGATAGGGGTAGTGGTAGGGGTAGTGGTAGTGTAGTGATAGGGGTAGTAGTAGTGTAGTGATAGGGGTAGTGATAGTGGTAGTGATAGTGGTGGGGGTAGTGTTAGGGGTAGTGATAGGGGTAGTGATAGGGGTAGTGGTAGGGGTAGTGATAGGGGTAGTGATGGGGGTAGTGTAGTGATAGGGGTAGTGATGGGGGTAGTGATAGGGGTAGTGTAGTGATAGGGGTAGTGATAGGGGTAGTGGTAGGGGTAGTGATAGGGGTAGTGATAGGGGTAGTGATAGGAGTAGTGGTGGGGGTAGTGATAGGGGTGGTGATAGGGGTAGTGATAGTGGTAGTGTTAGTGGTAGTGGTGGGGGTAGTGATGGGGTAGTGATAGGGGTAGTGTAGTGATAGGGGTAGTGATAGGGGTAGTGTAGTGATAGGGGTAGTGATAGGGGTAGTGTAGTGATAGGGGTAGTGATAGGGGTTGTGATAGTGATAGGGGTAGTGGTGGGTGGGGGTAGTGATAGGGGTAGTAGTAGGGGTCGTGGTAGTGGTAGGGGTAGTGTTGGGGGTAGTGATAGGGGTAGTAGTAGGGGTCGTGGTAGTGGTGGGGGGTAGTGGTGGGGGAAGTGTGTTTGGGGATTGCACACGAGCCGCGAGGATCGATGCCTGTGACAGTGACGGGGCAGTGGGAGCGGTGGCAAAGTGGTTAGCGCACTGCACTTCCATCGATTGCTAAATTCCCGCTCACGGTCAACATCGGTGGCTACTGAGTCAGCCCTGAGCCTCGCCTAGGTCGACTAAGCCTAAAATGAAGTCCCTAGTGCAATGTGTAAACATCGGCACTGATAGGGGTAGTGATCGGGGTCGTGTTGGCCGTGGTCACCCACCCCCTCGTGTGCCGTGCCGGCCTTAATAGGTGTTCGCTAACAACACTTGCCCGAACAGCCTGTGCAGCCTACACGGGGCACCTTTGTCTGTGTCTATGTGTGAGTGTGGGCGAAAATTGTGGGGAGCGGTGGTGGAGCGGTTAGCGCGCTGTGCTACGAACCCGGCGACCCGAGTTCGATTCCCTCTCACGGTCAACATCAGGGACGCTTATCTGAACCGGTACTCGGCCTCACCTAGATTGACTCAGCCTCAAATGAGTCCCTAGTGAGATGTGTAAACATCGCCACTGGGGAGACAAAGGCGGCCGGGCGTTGTGCTGGCCACCCACCCCCTCGTGTATCGTGCCGGCCTTAATAGGTGATCGCTAGCAGCACTTGCCCTAACAGCCTGTGCAGTCTACACGGGGCACCTTTGTCTGCGTGCGTGTGTGGACGCTAATGGCCGAGTATTAATATTGATGGCTCGGTAATCGGCTGCTGCATGGGGTTCAGGCCCCCTTCTTCTCGCGCCATTGCGGAAAATTCAGATTTGGGGGGGGGGGTGGAGGGGGGCGGTGGGGGAGGGGTAAGGGGGGGGTAAGGGGGGGGTGTTGATTGATAAACCAATTAGCAGCTCATCAGCGCGCACCATGATCGACGGGGTCATCAGCGCGGAGTCCACATGTCCACGTGTGTCCACGTGTCTCCACGTGTCATTGTGTCTCCATGTGTCATTGTGTCTCCACGCGTCTCCACGTGTCTCCACGTGTCTCCACGTGTCTCCATGTGCCATTGTGTCTCCACGTGACATTGTGTCTCCACGTATCTCCATGTCACATTGTCTCCACGTGTCTCCACGTGTCTCCATGTGCCATTGTGTCTCCACGTGACATTGTGTCTCCACGTGTCTCCACGTGTCTCCGTTGTCCCGCTGGGGTGGCTACGAGATGTCAACTACCTCGCCTGGTACGCAGGAGGCCGTGGGTTCGACCCCGACCCCGACCTCTGCTGCTGTATATTCCGAGTCTGCGTGTCCCTTTCTCCCCGTGGTCGTGTCGCTGTTATGAATGTCCAAGCCACTTCGTTTCACTGTCCACTGTGCCCAGGTCGCTTCTAGGAAATAACTACGTAGCTCAGTGGGGACTTACCTGCTAAAATAACGAATCATGATAATTGTTTTTTACCCTTCTATCTGGCAACAAAACTGACACCTTTTTTACAAGGAGTCATGTTTACATAGACCACAATACCTGCAGCCATAATGCAAACAAAAAACATAACTCTGATAATATATGCACTGTCCTTGAAGTTGATTGGTCCACACCCGAGACAGCTTTCCTTAGAGCCTAGTCTCACATGGGTTGGACCAGATGACGCCAAAAGGCGCACAACTCAAAGACAATGCACCATCAGAGTATGAGAGCTCGGGTAAGCATTTACACCATTGGAACCTCATTTGCCAGTAGAAACATATTTTTACTGTCAAATGAGGTTCCAATGGTGTAAATAACGAAACATGTTTAACAGTTTAGTAGTAATGTGTCTGTGTCTCCGTGTCCCCGTGTCTGTGTGTCAGCTATATCCACTCGCGTCTGTATATCGCCCTATCTCAATGTCTCTCTGGAACATCCTCGCGTCCCTGTGCCTCCCCCGTGTCTGTCTGAAGCGCTAACACGCAGGGCTCCATTCAACAACTTCAGTTGTCGGCATTCACGCGCCGTGCGTGGAAATGTGCCGGGTGGCTGGCAGAGTGATGGTGGTGCAGTGGTGAGAAGCAAGTCCGGGTTCGATTCCCGAAGCGGGTGTGGAGTTTGTATCGTCTCCCTCTGTTCTACGGAGTGAGTGAGAGTGTGAGCGGTGGTGTAGCGGTGAGCACGCTGCGATACGAACCCGGTGTCCCGAGTTCGATTCCCGCTCACGGCCACCAAGAACGGTGACGATTATCTGAATCGGCCCTGGGCATCCATGATAGACGCGGTCACCACCTACGTCGACTCAGCCTCAAATGAGTACCTGGTGCGGTGTGTAAACATCTCCACTGGGGAGAGACAAAGGCGGCCGGGCGTGGTTGTACCGTGCCTTTCTTCGTGGGTGCTACTCGCTAACAGCAATTGTCTCAGCAAGTCTGTGAAGGCGACGCGGGGGATCTTTGTCTTCGTTGTAAATGCGTGAGCGCCAATGCCGACTTGAGAAAGCGGGACACGATAATTGGTTCTTTACCCTTCTATCTGGCAACAAAACTGACACCTTTTTACAAGGAGTCATGTTTGCATAGACCGCAATACCTGCAGTCATAATACAAACAAAAGAACATAACTCTGATAATGTGCACTGTCCTTAAAGTTGATTGATCCACACCCGAGACAGCTTTCCTTAGAGCCTAGTCTCATATGGGTTGGACCAGATGACGCCAAAAGGCGCACCTGACTCCTTGTAAAAAGGTGTCAGTTTTGTTGCCAGATAGAAGGGTAAAGAACCAATTATCATATTTTTACTGGCAAATGAGGTTCCCATAGTGTAAAGCGGGACACCTCCACGCCACTGCTTCTTCTTCTTACGTAAACATCGCCTCTCATATCCTCGACATTTCAATCTGGCAGCGGTTACCAGCACCATGGGAATTCCCCGTGCGAAGACTGCGGTAAACATCAATTTACCCTCCACCCCCCTCCCCCCACGTAACACCACCGCCCGCTGCCCCCCTAGGAGTAATAATCATCGCGACCTCCGCCACCACTAAACCCCCCTACCTACCACTCCTGTTGGGTTCGGGCTCCCACCACTCGCGCCACAGTGAACTCGAGGGCGGCATCCATCATCACGCGCATCGAGCCGCACGCGGCCTCGCTGACGGCGTCATAATCACCGTCACGTGATTACCACTACCACCACCACTACCACGTGATTACCACCACCACGTGATTACCACCACCACCACGTGATTACCACCACCACGTGATTACCACTACCACCACCACCACCACGTGATTACCACCACCACCACCACGTGATTACCACCACCACCACCACGTGATTACCACCACCACCACGTGATTACCACCACCACCACGTGATTACCACCACCACCACGTGATTACCACCACCACCACCACGTGATTACCACCACCACCACCACGTGATTACCACCACCACCACCACGTGATTACCACCACCACCACGTGATTACCACCACCACCACGTGATTACCACCACCACCACCACGTGATTACCACCACCACCACCACGTGATTACCACCACCACCACCACGTGATTACCACCACCACCACGTGATTACCACCACCACCACCACCACGTGATTACCACCACCACTACCACGTGATTACCACCACCACCACCACGTGATTACCACCACCACCACGTGATTACCACCACCACCACCACGTGATTACCACCACCACCACGTGATTACCACCACCACGTGATTACCACCACCACCACGTGATTACCACCACCACGTGATTGATTACCACCACCACCACGTGATTACCACCACCACCACGTGATTACCACCACCACCACCACGTGATTACCACCACCACCACGTGATTACCACCACCACCACCACCACGTGATTACCACCACCACCACCACGTGATTACCACCACCACCACGTGATTACCATTACCACCACGTGATTACCACCACCACGTGATTACCACCACCACCACCACCACGTGATTACCACCACCACGTGATTACCACCACTACCACTACCACGTGATTACCACCACCACCACCACGTGATTACCACCACCACCACCACGTGATTACCACCACCACCACCACCACGTGATTACCACCACCACCACGTGATTACCACCACCACGTGATTGATTACCACCACCACCACGTGATTACCACCACTACCACGTGATTACCACCACCACCACGTGATTACCACCACCACGTGATTGATTACCACCACCACCACGTGATTACCACCACCACCACGTGATTACCACCACCACCACCACGTGATTACCACCACCACCACGTGATTACCACCACCACCACCACCACGTGATTACCACCACCACCACGTGATTACCATTACCACCACGTGATTACCACCACCACGTGATTACCACCACCACCACCACCACGTGATTACCACCACCACGTGATTACCACCACTACCACGTGATTGATTACCACCACCACCACCACGTGATTACCACCACCACCACGTGATTATCACCACCACCACCACGTGATTACCACCACCACCACGTGATTACCACCACCACCACGTGATTACCACCACCACCACGTGATTACCACCACCACGTGATTACCACCACCACGTGATTACCACCACCACCACCACGTGATTACCACCACCACCACGTGATTACCACCACCACCACGTGATTACCACCACCACGTGATTACCACCACCACCACCACGTGATTACCACCACCACCACCACCACGTGATTACCACCACCACCACGTGATTACCACCACTACCACGTGATTGATTACCACCACCACCACCACCACGTGATTACCACCACCACCACGTGATTATCACCACCACCACGTGATTACCACCACCACGTGATTACCATCACTACCACGTGATTGATTACCACTTGCTTTTATTATTTTCAATGTATTATCATTTTTTATTTTATTTTATATCTACGTGACTTTACCGAAAGAACCAAGAATACGATTACCACCATTGGCGATGGAGAACAATGTTTACACACCGCACCCAGGTACTGTACTCCTTTGAGTCTGAGTCTACCTACGGGAGGCCCAGGACCGGTTCAGATGATCGTCACCGGTGTTGGCCGTGAGCGGCAATCGAACTCGGGTCGCCAGGTTCGTAGCGCAGCGTGGCGCTAATCGCTACACTACAACAACCACAACCACAAATCCCATCCGGCTAACACTGCAAATCTTCAGCGCACAGCTCCATGGCAGGGATAGTGGAGGGATACACGGGGAGAGGAAGGGAAGCGGAGAGTGATTCAGAGAGAGGAAAGTGGGGGTAAAATGAGGAGAGAGAGGGGGAGGAGAGGGGGGGGGAGAGCGCCAGGCAGCGTGAGAAGCGAGAGGGGTTGGGAGGGGAAGAGGCGCGAGAGGAGATTGGTCCAGGAGAGTGGGGCCGAGGGAAGGTGGGGACGGTGAGAGGCAGCGATGGAGACGGCGACTGAGCGGCAAGCGAGAGAGGAGAGGGAGAGAGGTGACAAAGGAGATGGAGAAAGGAGTGGCAGAGGAAATGTAAAGAAGAGAGAGACTGAGAGCTATGATTAGAGAGCGACAGAGAGGGGGGGAGGTGAGGATGGGGAGAGAGAAAAATGGTAGAATGGAGAGGGAGGGGGGAGAGAGGGGGGGAGGGAGGGGGGAGAGAGGGGGGGAGGGAGGGGGGAGAGAGGGGGGGAGGGAGGGGGGAGAGAGGGGGGGAGGGAGGGGGGAGAGAGGGGGGGAGGGAGGGGGGAGAGAGGGGGGGAGGGAGGGGGGAGAGAGGGGGAAGGGAGGGGGGAGAGAGGGGGAAGGGAGGGGGGAGAGAGGGGGAGAGGGGGAGGGAGGGGGAGAGGGGGAGGGAGGGGGAGAGGGGAGGGGGGGAGGGAGGGGGAGAGGGGAGGGGGCGAGGGAGGGGAGGGAGATGGAGAGGGGGGGAGGAGAGGGAGGGGAGGGAGGAGAGGGAGGGGAGGGAGAGGGAGGGGAGGGAGGAGAGGGAGGGGAGGGAGGAGAGGGAGGGGAGGGAGGAGAGGGAGGGGAGGGAGGAGAGGGAGGGGAGGGAGGAGAGGGAGGGGAGGGAGGAGAGGGAGGGGAGGGAGGAGAGGGAGGGGAGGGAGGAGAGGGAGGGGAGGGAGGAGAGGGAGGGGAGGGAGGAGAGGGAGGGGAGGGAGGAGAGGGAGGGGAGGGAGGAGAGGGAGGGGAGGGAGGAAGCGCCTCGCGACCCCGTGGTTCGCTATCGACAGCTGCTGCTTCTGCTGTCCGCTCCACTCTCTCGGCTCCTTAATGCGGCCTCGCGCTTATCGCGAGATAGGGGGGGGGAGGTCAGGGGCGAGGGAGGGCAGCGGGGGGGAGAGAGGGGAGTAGGGGGAGAGAGGAGGGAGAGAGAGGGCAGCGGGGGAGAGATGGGAGGGGGGAGGGGGGAGGGCAGGGGGGGAGGGCAGGGGGAGAGAGGGGAGTAGGGGGAGCGAGGGGGGAGAGGGGAGGGCAGGGGGGAGAGAGGGCAGGTGGGTACAAGAGGACGGGGGGGGTGTAGGGGGCGGGGGGGAGAGAGTGGAAGGAGGAGTGACGAACCCCACGTTGTTTGTCGCTGAGCCATTGGGGGGGGGGGCACGGCAGGCGGGGGGGGCGAGCTCCACGCCCGGCCACGGCAACGCCTCAATGGCGCGTGGAAATCCCAACGAATCACAATCTTGGGAGGGGGGGGGGCACCCGGGGGGGGGGGGTTCCCGGGGGGGGGGGGGCACCCGGGGGGCCCACCCAGGGGGGGGGCACCCGGGGGGGGGTTCCCGGGTGGGGGGGGCACCCGGGGGGCCCACCCAGGGGGGGGGCACCCGGGGGGGGTTCCTGGGGGGGGGGGCACCCGGGGAGCCCACCCAGGGGGGGGGCACCCGGGGGGGGGGGTTCCCGGGGGGGTTCCCACCTGGGGGGGGGTTCCCGGGGTGGGGGGGCACGTGATTGATTGCCGCACCACCCCCTGAGCTGATGTCGTGGTTACTCCGCCACGCAGCGAGACGCCCCGGGTCGGGAATCGAACCCCGCGCGCTTCTGGCAGTGAGACGAGTGTGTGGCCACCGCCTTCCGCCGTCATCAAGACTGGAGTCTCGACACGTGCAGTGCACAGACGCGTGGACTTACGTAGTAGGGACCTGTTGGTTGACACGCAGACCCATAGATTTGCATAGAGACCCGTCGACTTACAAACAGACCCACAGACTCTCAGACACATACTGACATCGATACACAGCGATGTGTGTACTGTACTCAAATGAGACCCATAGGATTTCACATGCAACCACAAACTATCATCACCACCCCCACCACCATCCTCACCCCCACCACCATCTTCATCACCGCCATCACGACCAACATCACCGCCTCCACCATCATCGTCATCACCACCACCATCACCACCACTACTATCATCACCTCCACCATCACCCCCACCATGATCATTACTATCATCACCCCCACCATGATCATTACTATCATCACCCCCACCCCCCCATCATCATCACCACTATTATCATCACCTCCACCATCACCCCACTATCATCATCACTTCCACCATCATCATCACCCCCAACATCATCATCATCCCAACCATCACCCCCACCATCACCCCCACCGTCATCATCACCGTCATCACCACCCTCATCATCATCACCATCATCATCACCCCCACCATCATCATCACCCCCACCATCATCATCACCCCCATCATCATCATCCCCACCATCACCCCCACCATCATCATCACCGTCATCACCACCCTCATCATCATCACCACTATCATCACCCCCACCATTACCATCACCGCCGT
This sequence comes from Lampetra planeri, assembly GCF_965212315.1. NCBI lineage: Eukaryota > Metazoa > Chordata > Hyperoartia > Petromyzontiformes > Petromyzontidae > Lampetra > Lampetra planeri. The sequence goes on from NC_136158.1 coordinate 6,961,044, forward strand.
TACCATCTCCGCCACCATCACAAGTTACGCATCAGCAGCTGGAGCAACATCACCACCACCACCATCATCATATCTGAGTCAACACCGCCACCTGGCGGCCATGTCAGGTATGCCCCTCAGTAGGCCGTACGCTCCAGTGTCGGACTTCTCGGGGTCGTCAACGTCTGTGTTGTTCCTGGCCATAAACCAGGAGGTGGTAAGATATTCACACACCACGTCAAGTCCTACACACAGTACCTGTGGTCAGCATGCAAACAATCGTGCCCGGATAATATTAGAGGCATTGTCTTTGAAACTGATTAGATCAGAGGACGTCTGTTTGCATGTCCAGCACACGGACTGTGTGTACTTAATGCAGTACTTGATTCCGTTTTGTTGTTTGAACTTCTCTCTTTAATTGCCGTAAAAGGGTAAACCCTATTGTAATATTTTCATATTTTGACACTGGCTAAAAAAGGTCCCCTTTTGTACAAGTTGTTTTTGTTTACGAATTGCCGGTAACCGAATTAAACCCCGGTTACGGGTACTTTACGCAAATATAAATATCAAGGGGGAAGTAAATATCGCAAGTGACATGCGCGAAGAGGCGATTAACGTGAGCATCGCCAGACAGGCTGTCCTGTGACTTCGATATAAAAAAGCCTTACTTCGCCATTCTGGTCAGTGATGGCTTCGTGGAGTTTGTGGAGGAGGAAGCTGCCCATGACCTGTTCAGATATCAGTGAGAAAGAGCTTTATAGCTCATCGCATTCGTCCTGCATGAATACATATGCTGATTCTGAACTCGTCCGAGCCACCGGTGTTGGCACCCGGTCCGTGAATCGAACTCAGGTCGCAGGCTTCACAGAGTGAGGCGTGGGCTCGAATTACAACCAAATTAAACGCTCCTAGATTTGAAGCTTTCGTGACTGCAAGGATTCATACTCTTTGGTATATTCGGTAAAGTCACGTAGGTAAAAAATAAAATAAATGAAAACTAAATTAAATCACGACGTTTCGGGCGCAACACAAGCGTCCTTCTTCAGTTGGGGACAACGTAGCGAAAGCACAACCGCTTAAGTGTGCCGAAGAGATGGCTGTGACGAGGAATTATATAGTCGCGGGGGATGGAGGGAGGGGAGGGGCCATGGTGAGTGTGTGGGCGGGCTATGGACCGAAGAGGCAACATAGTGAGGCACGGGGTGGGGGGCGCTGGGAGGCAATGCATGGAGTTCAAACTGAAGCTTTGTGATGCAGGGGGCGGAAGTAGATAAGAAAGCTAAGATTAAGCAGCCTTTTGTTATGCTGCCAGGGGGATAAATTAGAAATGCGCAAGCTGAAAACAACGTGTGGTAATGGTGATGGAAGTGTGTGAAGCTGGGGGTAACAGACTGGGAATATGAATATGATTATGAAAATAAATCTAAACTGGCTGTCTAGCAGTAAACTGCACGGCAGCTAAAGTTTAACTTGGTTAATTACATCCTTCCAATGATTGCTCAATTTGAATCCATCATCCCGGTTGAATTTATGTCTATGTTTGTATATCTGGATGGCTTCATGGACAAATCTTTGGTAGTATCCAGGAGGCTTGCAGAGTACCTTGGTATCAGAGAACACAATGTCATGAGAACCAGTAGCATTATAACAATGGTCAGCTACGGCCAAAGAATATGTCGTGCCGTGCTTAAAATCCGACTTGTGCTCGCGAATGCGGTCAGAAATATGTCGTTTCGTTTCCCCGATATAACAATCACCACAGGTGCAACTCAGTTTGTAGACACCAGGGTACTGTAAGTCAGGAATGACATCCTTTACGGATGGGATCAGATCACGGATCTTGTGTACTGTACTGAATCGGACCTGTATCTTGTGTTTGTTTAGAATTACTTTTGGTAATGCCTGCTATGTATGGCAACGTGATGATTTTGATCGGAGTATCAGGGGGGTGTTTCTCCACGGTGGGATAAACAGCTTGGCGGATGGCACGGTCCGAGTATCCGTTCATCTTGAGGGCCAGATGTACATGTTCCAATTCACTGGCCAGAGATGCAGTGGGCCCTATGGTATAGTGTTTTGATGAGGGAATTATTTTGTGCCAGATGGTGGTGGGAATCAGGATTCAGGTAGGAATCTGTGTGGGTGGCCTTCCTGTAGACAGAATGTCCCAGATAGCCATTAGGCCTCCTCTCAAACAGAACATCCAGGAATGGTAGCTTGCCATCCTTCTTCACTTCCATGATTAATTTGATGGATGGGTGTATGGAGTTGATGTGGTCTAGAAATTGGTTCAATGCTGGGAGGCCATGTGGCCAAATTACGAAAGTATCATCCACATATCTCTTCCACAGGGAAGGACGCAGAGTGGATGTCTGGATGGCGTTTGTTTCAAATTTCTCCATGAAAACATTGGCTATCACTGGTGACAAGGGGGAACCCATAGGGGTGCCCTTATTTTGTTTGTAGAAGGTAGCATTCCAGGTGAAGTACGTGTTGATGAGGCAGTGCCTAACCAGCGCAGGGACATCATCCCCCGCGACTATATAATTCCTCGTCACAGCCATCTCTTAGACACACTTAAGCGGTTGTGCTTTCGCTACGTTGTCCCCACCTGAAGAACGCTTGTGTTGCGCCCGAAACGTGATTTAATTCATTTTTCTTTTCTTTAATTTTTTACCTACGTGACTTTACCGAAAAAACCAAAGAGTATGTTGAAGGCTCCTGTTTGGAAAACAGCTCAGTCAGACTGAGACGGCGTGAGACTCACGGGCGTGAGACTGAGACGGCGTGAGACTCACGGGCGTGAGACTGAGACGGCGTGAGACTCACGGGCGTGAGACTGGGTGAGCGTGAGACTCACGGACGTGAGACTGAGACGGCGTGAGACTCACGGGCGTGAGTCTGGGACAGCGTGAGACTCACGGACGTGAGACTGAGACGGCGTGAGACTCACGGGCGTGAGTCTGGGACAGCGTGAGACTCACGGACGTGAGACTGAGACGGCGTGAGACTCACGGACGTGAGACAGGGTGAGCGTGAGACTCACGGACGTGAGACAATTGACACTCGGTTGCCATGACACCCGGGTTCTGTTTTTGGGCGTTTAGACAAAACGCCGTTTCGAAATAACAATCCGTTTAAAATTAAGCAATAATTTACGCAGGAATTTTTGTTACTAATATTTATTCAATTCATTAAAACGCATTTCAGCCTGAATTAGCGTTGTGTGACCTTTTTTGGGGTGTTTTATTGTATTTATTTGAATCGGGCATCGCTTCGGCCAGCTCGAGTTTTCGCGCCAAGAGGCGAAGGCCCCCGGCGGGCGGGGTCCTTCGTCCCCGCGCGCGCCGTCTCCGCCTCGCGCGCTCAACACAAGAGGCATCACAATAACCACAACACCAACTAATACATTAACACAATAACCACAACACCAACTAATACACCAACTAATACATTAACACAATAACCACAACACCAACTAATACATTAACACAATAACCACAACACCAACTAATACACCAACTAATACATTAACACAATAACCACAACACCAACTAATGCATTAACACAATAACCACAACACCAACTAATACACCAACTAATACATTAACACAATAACCACAACACCAACTAATACATTAACACAATAACCACAACACCAACTAATACATTAACACAATAACCACAACACCAACTAACACAATAACCACAACACCAACTAATACATTAACACAATAACCACAACACCAACTAATACACCAACTACCACACTAACTACCACATTAACTACCACATTAACCACAACACCAACTAATACACCAACTAATACACTAACTATCACATTAACTACAACATTAACCACAACACTAACACACTAACTACCACAACACTACCACACTAGTCACAACGCTAACTACCACACTAACCACAACAACCACACTGATAATCACCGCACTACTACACCAACCACCACACTAATACACTAACTCCCACACCAACCACACTAACTACAACACGAACAACCACCACACTAATACACCAACCACCACACTAATATACTAACTACCACACCAAGCACCACACCAACTACCACACCAACCACCACACCAACCACCACACTACTACACTAACTACCACAACTCCACCACACTAATACACCAACCACCACTAATATACTAACTACCACACCAACTACCACACCAACCACCACACCAACCACCATACTACCACACTAACTACCACACCAACTACCACACTAACTACCACATTAACTACCACACTAACTCCCACACTAACAAGCAGCACTCTTCTCTACTCTCGCCAGCCGCAGCAGCGGCAGCAGCGGCGGCGTTGCAGGCGCCGAAGGGCGCGAGGCGGCGGCGGCGGGAGACGCGGGACGAGCTGCCGCGACTCCAGCAGCAGCAGCAGGAGGAGCAGACAACATGGGGGTAGGTGCGGGGGTTGGTGGGGGGGGGCACGGGGGTAGGTGGGGGGGGGGCGCGGGGGTTGGTGGGGGGGGCACGGGGGTAGGTGGGGGGGGCGCGGGGGTTGGTGGGGGGGGGTGCGGGGGTTGATGGGGGGGGGCACGGGGGTTGGTGGGGGGGGCACGGGGGTGTTGGTGGGGGGGGGTGCGGGGGTTGGTGGGGGGGGGGCACGGGGGTGTTGGTGGGGGGGGCACGGGGGTGTTGGTGGGGGGGGGGGTGCGGGGGTTGGTGGGGGGGGTGCGGGGGTTGGTGGGGGGGGCACGGGGGTGTTGGTGGGGGGGGGGTGCGGGGGTTGGTGGGGGGGGGTGCGGGGGTTGGTGGGGGGGTGCGGGGGTTGGTGGGGGGGGTGCGGGGGTTGGTGGGGGGGTGCGGGGGTAGGTGGGGGGGGCACGGGGGGGGTGCGGGGGTTGGTGGGGGTGGAACACGGGGGGGGGGACACGGAGGTTGGTTGGATTGGGGGGGGACACGGAGGGTTGGTGGGGGTGGTGGGAGACACGGGGAAAAGTGGTGGGGGGGGGCACCGGGGGGGTTGGGTGAGGATGATATATGGGGGGGGGGCAGGTTTGTAAACATGGGGATGCAGGCGAGAGATGTGGCGGAGTTATGGGGGGGGGTGTCACTGCGACTCCCTGGGGTTAATGGAGACGCGTTCCCAGGAGCCGTCGTAGCATTGGGAGGAGACGTTGAGAGCAGAGACGTGACACGCTGGAGCGGCAGCAGGAGACGTACGAGACGCGGCAGGAGTTGCCGAGCACGTAGGGAGTGCAACAGGAGGAGGTGGTGGTGAGCGGCTGTTACAGGTGATGCCGGGAGTAGGAAATACCGCGTGTGCAGGTGGAAGGGTGCAGCAGGAGTAGGCGTGTGTTTGAGGGTATGCAGCGTGTGACGGCGCACGTGAGTCTGTGTGTCTACACGTGAGTCTGTGTGTCTACACGTGAGTCTGTGTCTGTACACGTGAGTCTGTGTGTGTCTACACGTGAGTCTGTGTGTGTCTACACGTGAGTATGTGTGTCTGTACTCTTTGGTTCTTTCGGTAAAGTCACGTCGGTATAAAATAAATCACGACGTTTCGGGCGCAACACAAGCGTCCGTCATCAGGTGTGAAAGCATGGTGTGCTGCTGAGGCAGACTGTTTTAAAAGTTTGAAATGGGTGTAGCCCAAGGGTCATAAAGAAGTGGCCGGGGCGAGTGATGTTAATGTGAGAAATTCGCATGTAACTAGCATATGTGTCTGTGTGTATGCGTGAGTCAGTGTGTCTCTTTGTGTATGTACGCGTGAATCTCGTGAGTCTCTTTGTGTGTACGCGTGAGTCCTGTGTGTGTGTACACGTGTGTGTGTACACGTGTGTGTGTGTGTACACGTGTGTGTGTGTACACGTGTGTGTTTATGGGAGCGGTAGTGTAGTGGTTAGTGCGCTGCGCTACGAAACCGGCGACCCGAGTTTGATTCCCGCTCACAGCCACCACCAGTGACGATTATCTGAACCGGTCCTGGGCCTCCCCTAGGTGGACTCCGCCTCAAATGAGCACCTGGTGAGGTGTGTAGTAAACATCCCCACAGGGGAGACAAAGGCGGCCGGGCGTGGAGCTGGCCACCCACCCCCTCGTGTGTCGTACCGCCCTTCATAGGTGCCGCTCGCTAACAGCACTTGCCCCAACATTTGGTGAAGTCTGCATATGAACCTTATGGCGGGACCCCGAATAAACGTCAAGTGAAAGTCGTAATTAATTTATTGCTTTTGGCGACTCCGTCCCACCGCGCACATGAAGGCCGCAAATTTGTGAACTTCGACTAGCGCGTCGTGTCGAGCTCGTCGAGAGGATGGCCGTGTCGTTCGCCTTCGACAGACATAAAAATTAACCCGTAAAAACAAAGTTTTTCACTATAAATCCTTTATATGCGTGGCGGCTTGAGTCCTCTCGTCCTCTGGCTTGAGATGGCTGCCACCTATGGGTCAGATGATTGTCTGCCACCATTAAGCAATTGGTAATTAAATATTTTTAAAAATTTCCCTAAACAGTGTAAAATTTTGGAAAAAAATTTTCACGAAAATTAATTGTCACGCACAACGAGTCTGTGTGGAAAATGTCAGCTCGATTGGATCACGGGAAGTGGGTTAAAAAACGACCGAAAGATTTGCACAGTCGTAAGCAAGCAAGCACGCAAGCAAGTGAACTTAATATGAAGGATTTAAAAAGACGTCGCAACGCAGCTGATGTGAGAGCCAGGGGGCTTATGATCCCGCCATAAGGTTCATATATCCTTGACACTCTGCCTTTGTACTCTACACGTGTGTGTGTGCGTATTAGGGTGCTCCTTATTTTGAAAAATACATTAATGATTGGAATAGTTAAAAATTATCACGAAATTTCGATTGCAACACAAGCAATCATCATCAGGTGTGAAAACTACTCCCTTCTACGTGACTTTACCGAAATAACCAAGAATATTAACCCCTGCAGTCACGAAAGCTTTAAATCGAAAGGTTGGAATAGTTTATTGTTGAATTTCGCATACCCGTGAAATCTTAGCCGAATTTAATGATGTTTAGGGATCGCTAACTGGTCCATATTGTACTGGCTCAGACCGCATACGATTGTGTATGAATGATTATGGTTACGTATGCATGATTATGATTAACATGCAGGCTTTCGCGACCAATATTATTCATAAAGATTTTTGGGTTAGATCGCGTAAGTATAAATGTGTCGAAACCCTCCACCCTTCGACACAGCCAATCGGTAAGGGATTTGTAACGTAAACAAAACGCCAAATAGTTACTAGTATAGTAGTGTATAGTGTAGTGTAAAGTGTAGTGTACTACTTCCGCCCACCGGTGTGTTGAAAAGTGAATCCACAACATTTACAATCCGAGTGGTACGACGTCTCGCTGGTAATTACCTCCAGCATCATCGGGCTATTTTCCAAAATATTCGGGTGGCGGAGGGTTTCGACGCATTTATACTGATGCGATTTAACCCAAAAACCTTTTTTATGAATGATTATGATTGTGTACAAATGTACACTAATGATTATGTGTGTGTACGTGATAACGATTGTGTATGAATATGCAAGGATAGTGTATTAATTATTGTGAATTAACTATTGTGTATAATTGTGCATGATGTGTATAAATGATTATGGTTGTGTATGAATGTTTGTATATGATTGTGAATGGATAATTGTATATGATTATGAAATGTTTGTGTATGCATAATTGTGTATGGATGTTTATGTATTATCTATGCTGTATGAATGGTTATGAGTGTGTATGATGATTGTTTGTATGATAATGATTGTGTATAATAATGAGTGGGTGTATGATGATGATTGTATGTATGATAGTGATTGTGTGTATGATAGTGATTGTGTGTATGGTAGTGATTGTGTGTATGGTGATAATGATTGTATGATGTTGATTTTGTGTATGATGATAGTGTGGTTATGATGGTTGTGTGTATGATGATGACGGTTGTTTGTATAAGGATTGTGTGTATGACGATTGTGTGTATGATGATGAAGATTGTGTCTATGAAGATGATGATTGTGTGTATGATGATGAAGATTGTGTCTGATGATGAATGTGCAGAGGAAGTCGGCGCGGAGTCGTGAGAAGAAGCAGCGTCGCCAGGAGGAGCGGGCAGCACTGGCGGCAGCGCAGGCGCGAGTGCGAGCAGCCAATCAGGTGACGGAGAGGGACACAGCCATACCCCTAACGCCACTCTCTGTGTCTCTGTGTCTGTGTGTGTGGGGGGAGGTAGTGTAGCGGCTAGCGCCACGCTGCGCTACGAACCTGGCGACACGAGTTCGATTCACGCTCACGGCCAACACCGGTGACGATAATCTGAACTGGGGCCTCCCCTTAGTCGACTCAGCCTCAAATGAGTGCCTGGTGTGGTGTGTAAACATCGCCACCGGGGAGACAAAGACGGCCGGGCGTGGTGTTGGCCGCCCACCTTGTGTGCCGTGCTGGCCTTCATAGGTGCTCGCTAACAGCACTTGCCCCAACAGTCTGTTAAGGCTACACAGGGGATCTTTGTCATTGTGTGTGAGCTAATGCTCGATTCCCGCTCTCGGCCAATACCGGTGACAATTATCTGAACCGGTCCTGGGTCTCCCCTCAGTCGAATCAGCGTAAAACGAGTATCTGGTGCGGTGTAGATTAAATATCGCCACTGGGGAGACAAAGGCGGACGGGCGTGGTGCTGGCCACCCATCCCTTCGTGTGCCGTGGTGGCATTAATAGGTGCTCGCTAACAGCATTTTCCCCAACGAGTCTGTTAAGGCAGTGGTTATCAACTGGGGTACACGGACCCCTGCGGGTACGTGGACAGTGTCCCACGGGAGTATGTGAGTTGATTTATAAATATGTTAAATTATATCATACGCGTGAGAATCATTGGTGAATAATCACGTATGAATCTGCCAATGTAAATTAACTACGGTAAAATGTAACTCCATACGGTATCCTAGAACAACGTAAAAGGCCTTTCTAAACTCATTGATTATAAACAATGTTGGTTTCCAGGAGTAACCAGCGAGCGTGAACTAATTACGGTTACCTGTCAACCCATGCGGTTTTACCCGTATTCTTGTACAGGGAAATTGAGTTTTCAGGTCCATAAGGTGTACAGCCATTTCAATACGGGCAAAAAAACATCATATTTGTAACATAAGTTTTGTCCATTTGTTTGTGTTTCTCCCTTGTGATGGGACTTTGCAGGATGAACGTTGAGATTGAGGGCACAGGGTGGCCAATAAGGTCTGAGCTGGTCTGTAATAAGGTAGCCACTGATAAGGGGTTGCCAGGTAGGTGTTTGTAAATTAGCTTCTTGGACTAACTTCGTTCATTATCTTTGTTAGTTGGGTGAAGTTAACTACCTCAAGAATTGTAATAGGTGACACAAAGCCTTTGTCCATTGCAGCACCAACATTTTGTTTAATTAAATTGGTCTTAAGCGTGAGTGTTTTTGTTAATTCGGTGTTTGCATGCCTGTCAACCCATACGGTTTATCCGTATTCTTGTACAGGGAAATTGAGTTTAAAAAATGTTTGTCCATTTGTTTGTGTTTCTCCCTTATGATGGGACTTTGCAGGATGAACGTTGAGATTTATAAGGGCACGGGGTGACCAATAAGGTCTGAACTGGTCTGTAATAAGGGGTTGACCGGTATGAATGACGTCATGCATGCAGAGCGTCCGTTTAATGTTTTTTGTATTCGCTTGCAGTTACTTAGCTAGTTAGGATACCTCACAAAATGGATAATGTACATCTGGGAGGGGCTTAGGGAGGGGTTGCCAGTTCTCACCCTTTGGCCCCCGCTGAGACTCCCAGAAGTGGAGCGGCGTTCGTGCGTGCGTGTAGAGTGGGGAGCGATTGTCTAGTGGTTAGTACACTGCACGATGAACCCGGTGACCCGAGTTCGATTCCCGCTCACGGCCAACACCACTGTCGAGCATTTGAACCAGTCCTGGGCTTGCCCTAGGTCGACTCAGCCTCAAATGAATACCTGGTGCAGTGTGAAACATCGCCACTGGGGAGACAAAGGCGGCCGGGTGTGGTGCTGGCCTCCCACCCCCTCGTGTGCCCTTCCAGCTTCAAGGTGTTTGCTCACAGCACTTGCCCCAACAGTCTGTTAAAGGCTACAGAGGCGATCTCTGTCTGTTGGTGTGTCCCTATGTCTCTGTTTCTATGTCTCACTGTCTCTATGTCACTGTCTCTGTGTCTCTGTCTCTGCGGGCCACAGCTCCAGGACCCCTTGGCTTCATGGCCGCTCTTCCAGAAGTACGATCGCAATGGGTGAGTTCTGTTGTCCATGCGTATTTCTGTGCTTTAATTTTCTGACCTGCCCTGACTGGACATCTGTGAAAAAGAGCTTCATAGCTCATCGGATTCTTCCAGTCTAAGTAAATATTCTGACTCTGTGCCTCTGCCCAAGCGCGCGTGGATCTGTCTCTCCTCGTGTTGTTCTGTATTTCACCATGCTTGTGTGTGCGTGTCCGTCTGTTGGCATGTCTGTGTGTGTCTAAGTTTGTGCGTTTTGTGACCGTCTGTGGTTGGGTGTAAGGCCGTATTAGTCCGTGTGTGTGTGTGTAGGGGGAGCGGTAGTGCACTGGGGAGCGCGCTGCGCGATGAACCTGGTGACCCGAGTTCAATTCCCGCTCACGGTCAACACCAGTGACGATTATCTGAAGCGGTCTTGGGCCTCCCCTAGGTCGACTCAGCCTCAAATGTGTACCTGGTGCAGTGTGTAAACATCGCTACTAGGGAGATAAAGGCAGCCGGGCATGGTGTTGGCCACCCACCCCCTCATGTGCAGTGCCGACCTTCATAGATGCTCGCTAGTAGCACTTTCCCCAAAAATCTGATCTTTGTCTTGTCGTAGGGGGAGTGGTGGTCTGGTGGTTAGCGCACTGCGCTATGAAGCTGGTAATGAGTTTGATTCCGGGCCATAGCTAACATAAGTGGCGAGGGACCTTGAACCGTTCCCAGACCTCACCTCATTGAGTACCTGGTGCAGTGTGTAAGCATCGGCATTGGGGTGAAAAAGGCAACCAGGCGTGGTGCTGGTCACCCACCCCCTTGTGTGCCGTGCCGGCTTGGATAGGTGCTACTCACTAACAGCACTTGCCCCAACCGTCCGTTAAGACTGCACGGGGGATCTTTGTCTTCGCAGGATGAACGTGCAGATCGAGTGTCGCCGCGTTGTGGATCTGGACTCTGCCACCCTGGATTGGGCATTCAGCCTCACCAAGGAAAACATGCAGGCCCTGTAAGTCACCCTGTGTGTACACGCAGGCCCTGTGAGTCACCCTGTGTGTACACGCAGACAGTGTGCGTCACCCTGTGTGTACACGCAGTGTGCGTCACCCTGTGTGTACACGCAGTGTGCGTCACCCTGTGTGTACACGCAGTGTGAGTCACCCTGCGTGTACACGCAGTGTGCGTCACCCTGCGTGTACACGCAGTGTGCGTCACCCTGCGTGTACACGCAGTGTGAGTCACCCTGTGTGTACACGCAGTGTGCGTCACCCTGTGTGTACACGCAGACAGTGTGCGTCACCCTGTGTGTACACGCAGTGTGCGTCACTCTGTGTGTACACGCAGTGTGAGTCACCCTGTGTGTACACGCAGGCAGTGTGTGTCACCCTGTGTGTACACGCAGTGTGCGTCACCCTGTGTGTACACGCAGGCAGTGTGAGTCACCCTGTGTGTACACGCAGTGTGAGTCACCCTGTGTGTACACGCAGGCAGTGTGTGTCACCCTGTGTGTACACGCAGTGTGAGTCACCCTGTGTGTACATGCAGGCAGTGTGAGTCACCCTGTGTGTACATACAGGCCCTTTGAGTCACCCTGTGTGTATACGTGCTGGTCATGTGGATCTGCCCTATATGAGTGTGCGTGTATCTCCGTGTGTGTGTGTATCTCTGTGGGGAGTGGTGGCGCAGTGGTTAGCGCACCGCACTACAAACCCGGCGATCCGAGTTCGATTCCCGCTCACGGCCCACCACCAGTGACGATTATCTGAACCGGTCATTGGCCTCCCCTAGGTCGACTCAGCCTCAAAAAATTGTACCTGGTGCAGTGTAAAACATTGCGATTGGGGAGACAAAGGCGGCCGGGCATGGTGTTGGCCGCCCACCCCCTCGTGTGCTGTACCGGCATTCTTAGGCGCTACTCGCTAACAGCACTTGCCCCAACAGTCTTAATAGGCTATACGGGGTGTCTTTGTCTATCTCTTGTGTGTGTATCTCCGTGTGTATCTATCTGTCTGTGTGTCTATCTCTGTATCTCTGCGTGTGTATCTATCACTCTCTGTGTCTATCTCTCTGTATCTGTATATCTATCGCTCTCTGTGTATCTCTCTTTATATATCTCTCTGTGTGTATCGATCGCTCTCTCTGTGTATCCCCATGGCCGTCGGGGTCAGCTACGAGCAGAGCGAGTGGGGCTGGAAGGAGCGCGAGAAGCAGGAGGAGATGCGTGACGAGCGCGCATGGTACCTGCTGGCGCGTGACGGCGCCGGGGCTCCCCTCGGATTCTCACACTTCCGCTTCGACACCGACTGGGGGGAGGAGATCCTCTACTGGTGCCTCACTCACCCACACACTCACCTCACCCCCTCGCCCACACACTCACCTCACCCACACACTCACCTCACCCCCTCACCCACACACTTACCCACACACTCACCTCACCCACACACTCACCTCACCCCCTCACCCACACACTCACCCACACACTCGCCTCACCCACACACTCACCTCACCCCCTCATCCACACACTCACCCACACACTCACCTCACCCACACATTCACCTCACCCCCTCACCCACACACTCACCTCACCCCCTCACCCACACACTCACCTCACCCCCTCACCCACACACTCACCTCACCCACACACTCACCTCACCCCCTCACCCACACACTTACCCACACACTCACCTCACCCACACACTCACCTCACCCCCTCACCCACACACTCACCCACACACTCGCCTCACCCACACACTCACCTCACCCCCTCATCCACACACTCACCCACACACTCACCTCACCCACACATTCACCTCACCCCCTCACCCACACACTCACCTCACCCCCTCACCCACACACTCACCTCACCCCCTCACCCACACACTCACCTCACCCGCTCACCCACACACTCACCTCACCCCCTCACCCACACACTCACCCACACACTCACCTCACCCCTCTCACCCACACATTCACCTCACCCACACACTCACCTCACACACTCACCTCACCCCCCTCACCCACACACTCACCTCACCCCTCTCACCTCTCACCCTTCTCCCCTACCCTCTCACCTCACCCCTGTCAGCTCACCCCTCTTAAGATCACCACTCTCACCTCACCCTTCTCCCCTACGTTCTCACCCATGCTGCACCTCACCTCTATCACCCACCCTCTCACCTGATCCCCTCACTTCACCCCTCACCCTTTTCACCTACCCTCTCACTTCACCCCTCTCACCTACCCCTTCGCATACACACTTACCTCAACCCTCGGCCGGGCGTGGTTGCTGGCCACCCACCCCCACGTGTGCCATGCCGGCCTTTATATGTGCTGCTACCCGCCAACAGTACATGCCCCAACAGTACATGCCCCAACAGTACATGCCCCAACAGTACATGCCCCAACAGTACATGCCCCAACAGTACATGCCCCAACAGTCTGTGTAAGGCTACGTGGTGGGATCTTTGTCCTTGTTGCGCACAGTTACGAGATTCAGCTGGAGGGCCGCGCGAGACGGAGAGGACTGGGCAAGTTCCTCATGCAGGTTCTGCAGCTCATAGCCAACAGGTGCGTCACAGCCCACAGCACACACACAGCAGCACAACAACAACAACGGCCGTTCACCACTACGTGCCAGAGACGTTACCACGGCGCTTGTGCCATGCTTGGTGCACTTTGAGGCCACGTGAAGTGTCCGTAGGCCCGCTGGCAGGTCAAGGAACAGGCGCAGGACTGACTGAGATGACTGGCAGATTCACAAACTGTGCTCCCCGCTATGCTTACTCGTTGCTTAGCCCCATCTATCCCACCGAACTAAAGCTGCTTGGGCATGCAGTGGGTGGGCATGCGGAAGACATGACCCAACCAACGCAGCCTCGCTTGCTGGAGGAGCTCACCGATGAAACTGTGTCCAGATCTTTCAAAGATCTGCGAACTCCCCACACAATCCAGTCTGATTTGACCCAGGATGGATCGTAGACATGCTTTTTAGAGGGCTCTACATTTCAACAGCTTAGAGAAGGGAGGGCATAACTGTAGTCGAGAAGACCTGGAGATTGGTATGGAGCGACAGTCCAGGTAGCTTCTACACAGTGTTATGCAGCCGATGAAAAGATAATGCATCTTGGCTGGTTCGGAGTTTTCTTGGCACACTGAAGAGGGAGATACCAAAGTGGTTATTGCAATGAGTGTGCGGTCCCCTCTTTTAAAATATTGGGCCCACCAGGACATCCTTCCAATCCTGCGGAACCCGTCCAGTGGACCAGACTGTTAAAATTACGTCATAAAGGCAATCTGCACACAAACGCCACCATCCCTCAGCAATTCGCTTGAAAGGTCATCTCTCCCCGGCGCTTTACCTGGCTTCAAGCTCCGGTTTGCACTTCGTACTTCCTCAACAGATGGCACCTCGGCCAACCACTCACAAGGAGAGGCTACTTCCTCCAATATTCGAGGCACAGCTGCCCATACCTCGCCTCCACACTCCCACACCCACTTCATTATTTTGTTCAAAAGAAGTGCCACTCCCTGTTGTTTGTCAGTTTCCTGCCCCGAGTGGAGGAGAAGTGTCCACCCCTCATGGTGACTGGAGCCAGAACCAGTCCACCGGAGCTCCTGTAGACCATGGAGGTCCTGGCGGTACCGATCCAGCTCCCGACAGAGGAATGGAAGCCCCTCCGCCGCATCAAACGTTCTGACATTCCACGTAGCCAACCTCGGTGTTTACCAGCAGGCGTCACAGATGCCTCTGATCCCCGGGAGCCTCCTGCACGAGCTTACATGGGTGTTTCCACCGTGGTTATTGGTATGAGTCATTGCTCAAGTGGAGAGGTTACCAGCACCCTTACGGAACACGCACAGAAACCAGCACCGCTGCGTTCTCAGGAGGGTGACACCACATTGACACTTCATCCCAATGGTCCCCAGAGCCGTGGCGTGGTGGTTAGAGCATGGTGGAGTTCCACGGTGGTGAGATGTTAACTACCTCGCCTGGTATACAGGAGTCGTGGGTTGTGATCCCGACCCTGACGCCTGGAGTTTGCGTGCCTCTCTCTCTCCCCGCGGATTTTTCTCCGGGTCCTCCGGTTTTTCCCTCCATATTTAGAATTGGCACGCGATTCGAGTATTTGGCTGCTACTATAAATTTCCACATGATTATGAGCCACTTCGTTGAGCTATCATTTGTGATGGTCAGGTCGCTTTACCTGGTAAAATAAAAAGAGTTTTTGTTTTTTACTGTGCTACGAACCAGGTGACCCGAGTTTGATTCCCGCTCACGTTCAACAGCAGTGGCGAATTACCTGAATTGGTTCTGGGACTCCCCTAGGTCGACTCGGACTTAAATCAGTACCCAGCGCATTGTGTGAAAACAGCGCTTGGGTAGGGAGGCAGACGTCCTGACGTGGGTCACGGCCACACCACACACCCCTCGGGCGCCGTGTCGGCCCGACTAGGGGCTCGCCAACGGCGCTCACCGCAGCGGTCTGTGTGGGCTACAGGGGGGATCTTTGTCTCTCTGTCTCCCGGCCCCACGCAGTACGGAGATGAAGAAGGTGGTGCTGACCGTGTTCAAGCACAACGAGGGAGCCTACCGCTTCTTCAAACACACCCTCCAGTGAGACTCACCACGTGCTTGACACACCCTCGTCACACGCTCACCACACCCTCGCCACACGCTCACAAAGCTCACCACACTCGCCACACGCTCACCACACGCGCCACACGCACCCTCGTCACACGCTCACCACACCCTCGCCACACGCTCACAAAGCTCACCACACTCGCCACACGCTCACCACGCGCCACACGCTCACCGCACTCAACACACACCACGCACCGCGCTTTCACCGCAATCACCGCTCACCCGCCACACATCTTAGCTATGGGGGTGAAACCGAAGAGAGCTCAGATGAAACCCATGCAGACCGGAAGGAGTAGCCCGATATCATGGGGACATTTTTTGCCAGTATCAAAGTATGAAAAATAAGAAAACCTGAGGTGTTAAGATGTTCAAACACCGAATAGAAACCTTTTTCAAGGAATCAGGTCTGCATCAACCACACACGTACTTATGTTGAACATGTAAACAAACATACTCTGATAATATATGGCATTGTCTTTGAAACGGATTGGCCTACAGCAGAGACAGTCTTCTTGATGGCCTAGTCTCACCAGTGTCAGACCAGAGAACGCCAAAAGGCGAACAGCACAAGCACAATGCACCTATCAGAGCATTTATAGCTCGGGGTGAGCTGCCCGAGTTGGGAATCGAACCCAGCCCCCCTTGTGGCTGCAAGGCCCCCCGAGCATCACAGCTCCCAGCCGGGAGTCTCCCGACACGGCCGCGCTTGTTCCGGCGGGCGCAGGTATCAGCTGGACGAGACGTCGCCCGGCTACGGGAGCGGTTGCTGTGGGAACGGCGCCGGCGATGGCGGCGGCAGCGGCGGCGGCGGTGACGGCGACGGCTGCTCCTACGACGTGCTCAGCCGGCGCACCAAGCACGGGCAGCGCTCGCCGTGCTGCGCCCACGTGCACGCCGCGCTGCCACAGGCGCACCAACACGTGCAGCCGCAGGTGCAGGCGCACCAACACGTGCAGCCGCAGGTGCACGCGCAACAGCAGCAGCCTCACACGGCTCATGGCGAGTGCGGGTCGTGCTGCCACTGAGTGGGGATAGTGGCAGTGGAGGTGGTGGGTGGCACAGGGAAAGGGGGTTAGGAAAGGGGGGGTCGGGGGGGGGGGTGTGATCCAGAGTGGAAGGGGGGAAGTGTGCGTCGGATTGTGTGCGAGTCACTATGCGTGTCGTTCTGTGTGTGTGTGCGCCACTGCGGTAAGTGTGTCGTATGTGTATGCCACTGTGGTAAGTATGTTACCGTGTGCGTGTGTGCTGTGTCACTGTCTGTGTGTGTGAATGTGAGTGAAACGTGTCGAGTGTGTAAGTGACACCACAGTGTGCGAGCGTGTTCGTCGCGCGCGAACTCTACGTTTGTTCATAAGCTGGGAGTGATCGTGTTAGACCAGGAGTGTGCGTGTCGACGCGGGTGTCCGTGCATCGGTGTTGAACTCACCATTTTTGGACGGAGACGCTGAGACAGCTGTTTTCATAGCGGACTATTTTTACTCGTTGGGGTGGGAGGGAGGTCGATCATGAGTTTAGGAATTCCCGGAGCCGGAGGACGATCGTGGAACGTAGCAAGAAGAACTCTGGGTGTTTGGGAAGGGGTGGGGGCCAGTGTCGATTATAACTCATCGCAATAAACTCTTTGGATTTATATCTCCCACAGAGGGCATCCGTGTCATCTCAGCACAGCGCGTGCCTCGAATTTCATACCGAGGTGTTCACGACCAATACGATTCCTCGTTATTTTAATGAACAGGAAAACCCCAACGAGCCATTGACTCTTTTTTTTTCAGAGGCGGCCCCAGCCACACACGACATCTGTGCCACGGTGCCGAGATGTTAACTACCTCACCTGGTATACAGGAGGTCGTGGGTTCCATCTCGACTCTGACGCCTGCTGCTGAATATTTGGAGTTTGCGTGTCTCTCCCCGTGGTCGTGTGGATTTTTCTCCGGCTTCAGGTTTTTCCCTCCAGATTTAAAATCAACGTCATGCGTTTAGAGTATTTTGGCCACTGCTATCCATGTCCATATGATGAGGCCACTTCGTTTTTGCTCTCGTTTGCGATCTCCAGGTCGCTTCTGTAAAATAGCTACATAGCTCAGTGGGGCCTTACCTGATGAAATATTTATTTTATTTTAGATAGCTTATCACAGTGGCTGAGATCATCATCATCACACGTTGTGATCTAAACCCCGCGTGTTGATTCTAAATGTGGAGGGGCGCAAAACGGCAGGCGGAACTCAGAGAAGGATCCGCGTGACCGCCGCGGGGAGAGACACGGCGAGAAACACACGGGACTCGCCGAGTCGCGAGGATCAGAATCTTTGCGATGAGATCCATGAAAGCTCCTTTTTCACAGATGTCCAGTAGGGGCGGGTCAGACAGTTACAACAACAAACACGATAGGAGCGCAAAGTATCGGCAAGGTAAGCAAATCACTGAAATAAACAACAAACTCAACGATTTTTATTTTACCAGGTAAGGCCCCCCGAGCGACGTAGCGACCCGCCTATCATAAATGATAGCCCAACGAAGTGGCTCATCATCGTGTAGAAGTTTATAGCAGCATGGATGGTGATGTTGATTTTAAATGTGGAAGGGAAAACCGGAGGGCCTGGAGAAAAGTCCACGCGACCACGGGGAAAGAGAGACCCGCAAACTCCAAATATATACCACGACGGCAGGCGTTGTCAGGGTCCGGAATCAAACCCAGGCCCTCCTGCATGGCCGGCGAGTGATAACTTGTCGTCACTGCGAGGGGTTAGGTCAGGGGTCGGCAACCCACGAGTTTGGTGACTCCAGCACACCGGTGTGTTGGAGAGTGAGCCCGCAACATTTACTCTGCAAACATCGGTGTGCGGACGGAGTAACCAGAGGTGGGACAAAGTCATTGTTATGCAAGTCGAGTCGCAAGTCATCAAATTCATGACTCGAGTCTGACTCGAGTCCAAGTCACATGACTCGAGTCCACATCTCATAGGTGGGACAAAGTCATTGTTATGCAAGTCCAAGTCGAGTCGCAAGTCATCAAATTCATGACTCGAGTCTGACTCGAGTCCAAGTCACATGACTCGAGTCCACACCTCTGGGAGTAACTAAGTGGCATGTTCTGTTTACGTGGCAAACCCACTTAATTATTGGTGGCGGCGGCGGGTTTAACGACACATTTTTACGCAAACGCAAAAAAACCTCGTGGATAATATTGGTCGCGAAGGCCGACTGCGTGCTAAGCCGTCTAATCTGATCGATTTCGACTTTTATTTGACGTTTCGCTGGAGATTGCATCCAAGCACGTAATTGTAACCTGCTGGATGCGGTCACGTCACCACGGCACCTGTGCCAGGCTAGGTGCACTAATGTAACCTCCAGCGAAACGTAGAACAACATTTTGCTTGCTTTTCAACATTGTTGTAGCCTAACGCAGTCACATCCAAAAGTAACTCCGTATCGATCGATACATTAGAGTATTTTATTTTCGTAAATGTTTTCCTTTTGGCAATTTGGTGACCCAAAGGTGGTCGCTCCAACAGCAAAGAGGAGAGCCGCCATTCGCCACTCAGTGGCGGTGACGTTACCACGGCGCCTGTGCCAGGCTAGGTGCACTGGAACCACTGGCCCCGCCCACTGACTCCGCCCACCCACTCGCCCCTCCCCTTGGGGTGTGGCGAGTCGTTAACGACCTCGCTCGGTATGAAGAAGGTCGTGGGTTCGATCCCGACCCTGACCGCCTGCTGTGCATGTGGAGTTTGTGAATCTCTCCCCGTGGTCGCGTGGATTCTTCTACGGGTCCTCCGGGCTTTCCCTGCACATTTAGAATCGCCATCACTACGCATTTAGAGTATTTGGCTGCTATACATTTCCAAATGATAAGCCACTTTGGTTGGGGTATGAGGGGCCGTCCATAAATGACGTCACGCGATTTTTGACCTCCCTCGTCACACGGCGTCACAAAAAGTCAGACTCCCCCTCAAATATGACGTCACAAAGCTCTGCCCCCCCAAAAAAAATAAGACATGCCTCAAATCGCTTTAAACCATTGTCATTGTAGTGCGCATTTAATGTGGCGCTGCACTCTGATGTTGTAGGAGAAAACATTTACTATGAAGTCTATTTAATTAAGTAGAACGTCATTGGAACCTCATTTGCCAGAAGAAAAAATATGATAATTGTTTTTTTACCCTTTTATCTGGCAACAAAACTGACACCTTTTTTTACTAAGAGTCATGTTTGCATAGACCACAATACCTGCAGTCATAATGCAAACAAAAAACAACTCTGATAATGTATGCACTGTCCTTCAAGTTGATTGGTCCACACCCGAGGCAGCTTTCCTTAGACCCTAGTCTCACATGGTGTTGGACCGGATGACGCCAAAAGGCGCACAACTCAAAGGCAATGCACCATCAGAGTATTAGAGCTCGGGTAAGCATTTACACCATTGGAACCTCATTTGCCAGAAGAAAAAATATGATAATTGTTTTTTTATCTGGCAACAAAACTGACACCTTTTTTACAAGGAGTCATGTTTGCATAGACCACAATACCTGCAGTCATAATGCAAACAAAAAACATAACTGATAATAATGAGAGAGGGGGGGGGGGGCAGAGAGATTATTTTTGTGGGTTTTTTGGTTTTATTATTTCCAATTTGTTATTTTTAAAAAGATTAATGTACATTTTATTTTATTGTTTTCATATTTTACTTTAGAATTTTTTTGATTTTTTGTTTTCCATCAACGTGACTTTACCGAAATAACCAAGAATATGAATTCCTGCAGTCACGAAAGTCAAAATGTCATAGGTGCACTTTGAGGCCACTGCCCCCATACTTCTGGCCGCTCCCATTGGCTCCTCCCCTACACCCACTGGCCCCTCCCCCTACTGGCCCCTCCCCTCTCCATCCACTCTCCCACCCCCGTGCCGGGTGAGTTGCCCCGCCCCCCACTGGCTCCTCCCCCACACCCACTGGCCCCTCCCCTCACCACCCACTCCCTCCCACCCCCGTGCCGGGTGGGTTGCCCCTCCCCCCCCTCCCCCGCAAGATGGCGGTGGGCGCCTTCCCGATCGCGAAGCTCGCCTACCTCGGCGTGCGCCAGCTCAGCAAGCCGGTGGCCAACCGCATCAAGGCGGCGGCGCGGCGCAGCGTCTTCTTCAAGACCTACGTCTGCCAGCCGCCCGCCAACCGTGAGAGCGAGCGAGCGCGGCGTCCGACGGTCCCGCGGTGTAGGGAGGCGGCAGAGGGGGGAGGGGGTCACCTTCAGTCGCGCCGCCTATGCGGACTACCAAATTGCAGTCGTGCGGGAAGTTTGATTTCGCGTCGCCGTGAGGTCGTTCGGCTGCCCGGGGCCGCCTCAGGCTGGCGGCCCCGGGCACGAACCACGGGCTGGAGAGAGAGGGGGGAGAGATGGAGGAGAGAGAGAGGAGAGAGAGGGGGGAGATAGAGGGGAGAGATAGAGAGGAGAGATAGAGGGGAGAGAGATAGGGGAGAGAGATAGAGGGGAGATAGAGGGGGGAGAGTGAGATCGGCCTGGGTGGAGGAGGCTCGTGAAGGACGCCGCTCGCTTGGGGAGTTTGGAGGCAGTCGCCCCGCCTCACAACAACGACGAGCGGAGAACCGGGCCGATAAAATACAGCGATTTGTCACGGGGGGGGGGGTGGGTACAGGGGGTGCATCGGCCAGCCATCTCAGTCGGTCACCCCATGGCACCTGCAGGGTCGGTCCCGTGACCTCAGAGAGCCTTCGACACTGCACGTGGCTTCAAAGTGCACCTAGCCTGGCACGGGCGTCGTGGCGAATGGCTGCTGCTGCGTTTACCCGCGTGAAGTAACACACCGTGACGTGCGATGCGGGTCACGGTACTGTGTGACCCGCCCTCACTCGAGCGGTGTTTGGCCTACTCTTCCTGCCTGTCTGTACCTGGGGGCGAACCCAGGTGTCCGGCTGGCTGGGTGATCAGTCGTGAGCGGCTGGGGTGGGTAGTGGCCACATCAATCTTAGCTGCCGCGCCGGGAGGTCGAATCGTAGCGGTGACCTTTAGCTGAGAGTGTCACGTGCGCCGCTGACCCCTTCATTCAATCGCAGCACGCTGTGGTCGGTATTCCCAGGAGGTCGTAGGCTCGAACCCGACCCTGACGATGCCTGCTGTATACTTGGAGTTTGCATGGCTCTCTCGCTCTGCCGCTGGTGAGATGTTAACTACCTCGCCTGGTGTACAGGAGGTCGTGGGCTCGATCCCGACCCTGACGGTGTCTGCTGTTTTTGTCTCCGGGTCCTCCGGGTTTTTCCCTCCACGTTTAGAATCAACATCACCACGCGTTTAGAGTAATTGGCGGCTGCTATATATTTCAACATGATGAGAGCCACTTCGTTGGGCTATCATCTATGACCAGGTCGCTTCTCAACAAGAGCCACATACACCTCGGTGAGCCTACTCTGGTAGAGTTAAAAATAAAAATAAACATCGTGTTTAAGCTTAGTGTTAATTGTAATTGCGTTAGTGTATAAGTACAAAGGCGTGCGATTGATTGTGCGTGGTAGGGCAGTGTGAATTATCATGGAGTGTGTAATCGTAGTAGGTGTACAGTACAGTGGTTTAGCTCGTAACGCAGTGCCAAGGGTCCTGTCTAAGTGTACTGGGTGGATGTTGTTGGTCATTCGGAACTCCGCCACGCCATCTCGAACGCTGTGTGGAGTAGGCAGCAAGCGAGGGTGGGTGGATCGCACACAGATCATGTTTGCGAAAAACCCTTCTGCCCCGCGGGTGGGGGTGCTGAGGAAGAGCCGTACCCCCTGGCTCGCCAGGAGAAGGCAGTACAGCAAGTGGGCTCGTGGCCATCTGTTTATTCCATCTGTACGGGGATAGGGCGTTGCCCCCTCGCGCGGTACAGCAACATTGTGGACTCCCACCACCTGTTCCTTCTGTGTGTGTGATAGAGCTTTGCACCCTCGCATGCGTGGGTTTGACGGAGTCTCGAAGACTCTTTGGGCGCTGCCAAGTTTTCCGCAGAAGGTGGCAATGATTCCCTGCTGCGTGTGATCCCGGTTGAGGGGTGTGCGATGTGAAAATCTTGAAAAGAAATGTGGACGATGACGCCCTGCGGCGCACAGTGGCCTACACACTACACCAGTCCCTCGGTACACAGTTACATTGGTTAACAGTTTTGCAGGTTAACGTTTCGCCTCCCTTAGTGACCCCATGGTTCTGGCTGGCATTAGCAAGTGGGCTACCGTATCCGTGTTTACGTTATGCACGCGGGCGCCAACTCTGCAAATCTGAGCGCTCAGCCTATCAGCGACACCCATTTATGAGCGTTCAGACCTCGACTGGCTTCGTTTACAACGCGTTGTCTGTTGTGGCAGTGGAGACAGCCTCTCGTGCAGACTCGGTGACTTTGACTTATGTTTCAACTGATAAGTGAATTCGAGGAACAGTTATTTCGTAAAAAAAATTAACCGAGGGACGACCGTGGTCTTTGCGGAAGGCGTCGCGGGATCTTGAGCGTCCGCAGTGAGTAGAAGTGAGGAGGGCGCGTGGCGGATTTGCCTCTACGGTTAATCCAACCGCAGCATTAACTGGGGCGGTCGTTGGTTTGGAGCCGCGAAACCTCTGCGGCTATTTCTTATGTTTCCAGGTAGAGGCCACGCCGAGCCATAAGGACTCTTTTTCAAGAGGGTGCTGCTGCCACTACTGCCGCTACATTAGGTTTTTATCTCGTTCTTTAAAGATGCGTTCAGCCGTTTAATGATGAGGTCATGTTTGTTGTTCACCGGAGAAAACCAACGCCCTGCGCGAGGGGTACAGCGCTCTACCCCCCCCCCCCACCACGGATGGAATGAACAGATGGAGATTAGTCCACACACTGCTGTACCGCCTTCCCCTGGCAGAGCCAGGGGTACGGCTCCTCCTCTACTCCCACCCATGGGTAGAAGGGAGGTTCGCGACAGAAGGTAGAAGGGAGTTTCGCGACAACGTCTGCGCGGTGATCCACCAACCCCTCGTTGCGATGCCTCCACACCGGCCCTTGAGATGTTGAGATGCGGCTCATGGGGTTCTGCCACCCCGCCCCTCCCACCCTCCCACCGCCACCGCGCAGTGTACCACTGGATCGAGATGAAGACCAAGATGCGACTCATGGGGTTCCGGGGGGCCCAAGTGAAGCCGCTGGACCAGGAGGCGGCGGCAGAGCTGGGGGCTGAGCTCCTGGGTGAGGCGGTGATCTTCGTCATCGGGGGCGTGTGCATGGTGGCGGAGTACGCGAGGCAGGTGGGCACCACGAGTCGCATGCACGCACACTCACGCACGCACACTCAAGTACAAAAATGGCCCCTATAGCATTCAACTGTTGTGGCAAGTGCTGTTTGCGAGCACCTATGAAAGCCGGCACGGCACACGAGGGGGTGGGTGGCCAGCACCACGCCCAGGCCGCCTTTGTCTCCCCAGTGGCGAGTTGAGGTCGAGTCGACTTTGGGGAGACCCAGGACCAGTTCAGATAGTCACCACTGGTGTTGGCCGTGAGCGGGAATCGAAATCGGGGTCGCCGGCTACACTACCGCTCCCCGAGCACACACGAGTCGACCAGTACACACGCGCACACACACGCACGTACACACACGTACATGCACACGCACCTCGTGCATTCCGTGGCATTTTTGCTCCCGTCTCAGAACGCCAACTCTCGGCGCAAGGAGGCCGAGCTGACGGCTCAGCTGGACGCGCTGCAGTTCCAAATCGACGCGCTCCGAGATCAAGTCTCGCCTCCACCGTCGCCACCACCACCTCACGACGGCCACACCGCCGCCTCCGCC
The DNA here is from genome assembly GCF_965212315.1 of Lampetra planeri. NCBI lineage: Eukaryota > Metazoa > Chordata > Hyperoartia > Petromyzontiformes > Petromyzontidae > Lampetra > Lampetra planeri. The sequence continues at coordinate 6,985,701 of NC_136158.1, forward strand.
TCCACCACCGCGTCAGCCACCGCCACCATCGCGTCAGCCACCGCCACAACCGCTGGACCAACGAGGACCGCCCCCGACGGTCGCAGGCACACGCACAGCGAGACACCCTGCCTCAAATGAACTTGGGTGGAGGAATGGAACCCCTGCCCCCTGCCTACCCCCGCCCACCCTGCGTGGTGGAGGGAGGCTCCGTTGATCCCCTCTGGAGTGCTGCGGACGCCGCTGCCTCCTCTTGCTCCTCGTTAAACGTCGTCGCTGTGACGATGACTGGCTGAGACCGGCGATCGATTTTTGTTTTTTGCGAGAAATGTGACGACGTTGCGGGTGCGTGCGGCGTGGTCGGCGGGAGCCGGTTGTGAGAAACCTGCCGACCGGAGAGAGCTGCCAAGGATGTCTTGGGGGAGCTGTAGCCCAGGCCTTGATGGCGGCAGGGAAAGGTTGAATGTAGCGCTTGTGGTGGTTGTCTGCTGCGCCTGTCCCGCTACCACCGTCTCTCTGGACAGCTTCAGGGACCGTTCGGTCGGGGGGGGGGGACCCCCTTATCAGGGTCTGAGCAACCAAGCACTTAAAACTAAAGAAAACATTCAGATTCGAGCTGGCCGTCACAACTGATCGCTCAACAAAGTGGTTCATCTTCATCATCGTATGGAAATTTATAGCAGCAGTCAAATACCGTAAACAACGTCACGTTGTGATTCTAAATGTGGAGGGAAAAACCGGAGGAACTGGAGAAAAATCCCCGCGACCACGGGGAGAGAGAGATGCACGCAAACTCCAAATAAACCCTAGACCGGTTTCGATTTTCAGTATCTCATCAGTGTGGCTTTCCTAAACCAATTCTGGTTGAACTTGCCCATTTCCTCCCGCGCCTTCCCCCCATCAGACGTAGGTCCCATGAGACGCAGGTCCCCATCAGACGCAGGCCCCACCAGACGCAGGCCTCCACCAGACCCAGGCCCCCATCAGAAGCAGGCCCCATGAGACGCAGGCCCCATGAGACACAGGCCCCACGAGACACAGGCCCCATCAGACGCAGGCCCCCAGCCTGTCGCCGTTGAGAGACCCCCACCGGGAGCCCGCTTGGTTTGTCCCCTTCACTTGCCGCTGCTTGTCAAAGTCTCTTTATGCCGCGCGACCTCGCGACCTTGCGACCTTGCGACCTTGCGACCTTGCGACCTCGCGACCTCGCCTCGCCTCTAGGCCACCGCTGCGCTGGCGGTAACGGGAAGTAGAGCCAAAGCCACGGTCTGTTCTCCTACAATCGCGTGTTTTCCCAACACAACTACTACGGCGTTGTAGCAGAACGGGACTCCATTGGAGGAATCGGATTGAGCTGAAATGCAGCAGAGCTGTATGGCTCTTTTTTTGTTTTTGGAAGCGACCTGACGACACTTGATAGCCCAACACGAAGTGGCACGCCGTCATCGTGTGGGAATTTGTAGCAGCCAAATCGAGTCCGTTCTCCTGTCACACAGGCGTTGTTGTATTCACAACACGAATTGGATATATAGTAACGCTATGGATGTACGGGGGGGAAGGGAGGGGGGATGCATTTTTCTCACATCGCGGGATGCGAATTGCGTATGAGCGAACGAAACTACGTCGAACGCCACGAGGGATAAAGCGGTCGCACGGCCGCCTTGGCGTATCATCATCATCACGGCCGCATGAGGCAGTGGGATGCTGCTGGGTGATACTTCTAGACGCTACCCTCGGTCTTTGTTCGGTCCGCGTTACGCATCTCGCGTGGTATCGCGGACTGCGCTTTACCCCGATGTATTATTATTTATTATGACGTGGTTCTTCCATAATGCGGTGTTCCTCAGGAATGTGACATCTCCCACATTATAGAGAGAACAGGCTGTACTGGAGGAATCCGATTGAGCGATATGAACACAGATGCCTGGTAACTATAAACTATTTTTATTTAACCATATAAAGCCCTCATTCAGGAGCGACCTGGAGATCACAAATCATAGCTCGGCGACGAAGTGGGGCTTATCGTCACGTGCAAATGTATAGCAGCCAAATGCACTTAAATTCTAAATGTGAAGGGAAAAACCGGTGGACCCGGAGAAAAATCCACGCGACCACGGGGAGAGAGACACGTAAACTCCAAATATACAGCAGCAGGCGTCGTCAGGGTCAGGATTGAAGCCACGATCTCCTGTATACCAGGAGAGGTAGTTAACATCTCGCCACTCAAGGCTCCCTGTGTAATAAAAGATTCCGTCAGGCGATGCTGGTCTCCGCTTGTCTTTTATTCAGGTTCTTCTCCGCCCCCCCACTGGTCTCCTCCACGGACCATCGTCGTCTCGCGCGCGCCCCGCGCGCGCTCCCTCTCGCGTGCCACGCACGCTCCTCCGTTAGCTCCTCCACTCGTCCTCACACCCCGCTGGTCCTGACAAGGGACCAGCGTCTCCTCTCGCGTGCCCCGCACGCTCCTCCGTCAGCTCCTCTCACATGCCCCGCACGCTCCTCTCGCGTACCACGCACGCTCCTCTCGCATGCCCCGCACGCTCCTCCGTCAGCTCCTCTCGCGTGCCCCGCACGCTCCTCTCGCGTGCCCCGTACGCTCCTCTCGCGTGCCCCGCACGCTCCTCCGTCAGCTCCTCTCGCGTGCCACGCACGCTCCTCTCGCGTGCCATGCTCCTCCGTCAGCTCCTCTCGCGCGCCCCGCACGCGCTCTCCCGTTAGTCGCTCCGCTCCTCCCCGCTCCGCACACCGCTGGCCGACGGTGTGCCGAAGCCCCATCAGCCACGTGGCTGATGGCGCGGCGGCCACCCAATGTGGTCCCGCTTCTTCACTCCATCAACTGGCCCCGATCTCTTCCGGGCTCCCCTCAATATCGTCTCTCCCACGTGACCCTGACTCCTCCCCTTCCGGATCGTCAGATCCGGCCTTCCCATACTGCCCTGCTGGCTCCACCTCCATTCACCTCGCTTCGCATTGGAGCCGAGGTGAACGGCGGCCCCTCCCACACGCCCCCCATACCGGGCCATATGATTGGGCCAAAGCCCAGCAGCAACCCCATTTACGCTCGCATTACACCTGGGCACACAATTACAATCCTTGCGGCACAAGGAATACCGACCGCGCCCGTGCTGTCATGAGTGGTTCAACGGCGCACTGGGTTTGCTCATCCAAAGGTCACCACCAAAATCGAGCAAGTCCCGGATCGACCCCACGACCCCTTGCATACCAGGCGAGGTAGTGAACTTTTACCGCGTCTTAGGAGAGCGGACCGCAGTCCAAACACCCCGAGAGCCTCGGGAGCCACCAACCCCCCCCCCTCCCCCCCGGTTTGACCACTCACCCACGGGAGTTTCATGTCACGCGTTCGCCCGTGTTGAGCCAAGAGAGGGCAGTGCCCGATCGTGGCGCTTGCCGTCCACCTTGCTGTCCACCTTGCCGTCCACCTTGCCGTCCACCTTGCTGGAGCGGCCGTCCGTCCCTGGTCGCTCCTCGCGCGTCGGCACAGCCGTGGCGAACCAGCCAGGCGACGGACATTATTTATTGATGTTTGCGAGCAACTTGTGGCCTTGGCTGGGGTCGATGAGGGCCCCTTTTCCAAAGGCGGTTGTTTGACCATACTTCACGCCGGTCAGTGAAGGTTAGGGGGGGGGGGGGCGGTTTGGAGATCGCTCGCCACCGACGTGGCCGGGAATGGTGGCAACCGCTGTGCCACCGCTCTCACTGCACGCCACCGACCTGCTCGTGAGTGCTGATGCGGATTGACGCGGGGTGGGGGGGGGGCTCGCCAGAGTCTCGAGGCTTACTTACAAGAGGCCGCTGCTCCAGTTTGGAATGTTTCATCACCAACTCGTTGAACGACGCGAAGAGTTTGGCTTCGTGTGGGAGGCGAGACACCACATACAGCGGGCGGTGACGCGCAAAGCTACGTACAGATGGATTCAGTAATCCATTATAGTACTGCCATCACCTGGTCACCTTGCAGCCACGGTCCATGACGGCCCAGTCGTCGTCCCCAATCCCAAGTTCAATCCCAAGTGCAATCCCAAGTGCCGACCCTGGCTCAAGACGGTTGCTAACGGGACCTCTCGCAGCGGCTCGGCAAAGGGTGTTGCAGTGCACCTCGGCGGCGGCGGCCCCCTGCCAAGGTGAAATAATTAAATAAAGGCGCCCCGACACTGAGCCTCTTGGCTGATCGCGTTTATTTATTGTAGCTGGGAAGATGTCTCCACCAAATGCGCGCAAGCGCACGCGCGCAAGCGCACGCGCGCAAGCGCACGCGCGCGTACACACACACGTACCTACACTCACACGCGTACACATATACACATGTACACACATGCACACACATGCACACGCGCGTACTGACACCGCCGGCCACGCAGACGCAGCAAACTCTCCATCTCCCCAAGCAGCGGGGGGTTGTACCTGCTTGGCGGTGAACGTCGCGCGTCACACACACGTGCCTACATACGTGCACACACACACACGTGCACACACACACACGTGCACACACGTACACACACGCACGTACGCACACACGTGCACGCACGCACGAGTTTCGCTGGCTCTGTTTGCCGGGACCCCGCTCTTCACTCGTCGTGAGTTCAGCTCCACCCGCCCCTCCCAAGACAAGAAAATAAATAATGAATGCCTCTTCCCAGCCTCCTCGTTCGGGCACCCGAGAACCCCGGCTTAGTCAGCTCAGTCTGTGAACCTCTATGCGAGTCTCTGGGTCTCTATGTGAGTCTCTGGGTCTCTATGCAAGTGGATGGGTCTCTATGTGAGTCTCTGGGTCTCTGTGTGAGTGTCTGTGTCTCTATGTGAGTCTATGTGTCTCTGTGTGATTTTCTGTGTCTCTGTGTGAGTGTCTGGGTCTCTATGTGAGTCGATGGGTCTCTGTGAGTGGATGGGTCTCTATGTGAGTGGATGGGTCTCGGTGTGAGTGGATGGATCTCTATGTCTGTGTCTCTGTGTGATCTTCTGTGTCTCTGTGATTTTCTGTGTCTCTCTGGAGTCGATGGGTCTCTATGTGAGTGTGTCTCTATGTGATTTTCTGTCTCTCTGTGATTTTCTGTGTCTCTATGTGAGTGGATGGGTCTCTGTGTGCGTCGATGGGTCTCGGTGTGAGTGGATGGGTATCTGTGCGTCGATGGGTCTCGGTGTGAGTGTCTGGGTCTCTGTGAGTCGATGGGTCTCTATGTGAGTTTATGCGATTCTATGTGAGTTTGTGGGTCTCTGTGAGTCTATGGGTCTCTATGTGAGTCTATGCGTCTATGGGTCTCTATGTGAGCCTCTGAGTCTGTGAATCTATGGGTTTCTCTGCGACTCTGGGTCTCTGTATGAGTCTATGGGTCTGTGAGCCTCTGTGAGTCCCAGCAAGATGATCGTGATGTTGGCGGTACGGTAAATGGCTTCCCGTCGCCGAACGGATACACATTGTTCTCAGGTGGCACTCATTACACACAAAGCGCTTGCCACAAAAGAACCACGAGAACTCGCTGCTGATCTCGTAGAGAGACACGAATCATCCTCACACCACCTCCGGGCATCCTCACAGCAGCGCCTTTTGGCGAGACACCGAACGGAGATGGCCGCCGCAATTCAGATGCGCTGCGTCTACTGCCGTCTGGAGCGCTCTTGCGATATTACGAAGCCACTGGAGCGAGGGCACTTTAAAATCATTAAGTTAAAAAACTAACTTCTTTAAAACTGATTTGTGTTTAGTTTGTTGTCCTTCCCCCACAACCTCCCGGTTGGCTACGTACGGTGCGAAAGAAGTTCAACATACAAATGTCAAACCGTAGTGACCGGTGACTTTAACATTCATGTTGAAGCAAGCACGTGACCCACAACATGCTGTCCCTTTAACCAGCATGCTGTGATGGAGGAATGTTCGGTGAGCCACCCAATGTCATCTCAGACCACAGCGCAGTTTGCTGCCGGCTGCCATCTCTCCACCAACCAGGACAGCGAAAGGTTGGGAGCTGGGGGTGGGTTCAATAAGGAGACATTCCAGACGGCCAATATCAACTCAAAGCTCTCTGGAGCTCACGACGTAGAGAGTGCGGGCGGATTTGTGTCACCCGTGCCAAGCTGTAAGCACCCAGTCCCTTGGCCAATGAATTCGGAAAAGCGAGAAAAGTCGCCGCCGACGCGCGGCGCGGCGTGACACCGACTCCGTCGACAGCCGCGCACGCACAGGACGTCGATCTCGTCGCCCTGTGCGTGTGGGTGGCCGGGCAGCCGTGGGGGTGGAGCACGGGCAGACACGGCGCCTGCCGTGAGCAGGAGGCGTCGCTCTGGAGCCGCAGATCCACCGAGCAGTCTGCTCCAGCTGCGCCAAGCCGTGGAGCTCCGTGGGGACTCTGGGACGGACGTGGCAAAGCGACCAGGGAGCAGATTGGCCGTCGGCGCAGGATTTCCATGATTGATTTCACTCGGAGCGTTGCTGCCATCGACAGAGACATGGAGGGCAACACCCCCCCCCCCCCCCCCCCGAGTCGTTTCCGCCACCAGCGCCGGACGTTCCGGATATGTTCGCGTCATCTCCAGCTGCGGACATCTGGAAGATCATCACGGGCTGCTTGCTCCAGCAAAGTCCTGTGCACAGGGCCCGATGACGACACACATTTTGGAGGCGTTTCTTCCGGGGCTTCTGCCTTTCGTGACGAGCGCGTGCAGCGCTTCACTCACGCGGGGCAGTCGACCCACTAAGCCAGCGCCGTGCTACACTCACACCACGGCTCAGGAAGGCCGGAGCAGACCCCTCTGACAAGAACAACAGCAGGCCAATCTCCAATTTGACATTCATGTCGAAAATCGTCGAGGGCTGAGATGTCGTCACCTTATGGCCCATTTAGAGCAGAACAGCCTCGTTCCAAGCCTTGCATCAGCATCCCGGCATGGCTACTGGGCAGATGCGGCAATGCTGAAGGTCATCCACAATGCACTCATTGTGGATGCGTGTGATAGGGTTGATGATAACATCTTAGACAGGCATCTTCGAACTGCGTATGGTGTACAAGGTGGTTGTGCTTTCATGGACTGAGTCCTTCGCTACAGGTCGGACACACAGGGTCAGCAGCTATGACGATAGCCTGTGGCGCACAGCTCGTCACCGGTGATGTGCTGTGTGCCACAGGGAGGTCTGCTTGGCCAGGTGCTCTTCCTCTTTACACCACCGATGCCATCGGCATCGCCCGCCGTCATAGACTCAGCGTGCATTCATCAGCCGACAACGCGCAACTTTACTTCCACACGACAGCTGACTCGTGCGTCTCACGCGTTCCACGCCTCATGCTGTGGATCGACGGCATAAGCAACTGGATGACATCAAACCATCCGAAGCTAAACTTGAGTCGGACTAAATTCATCATACTTGGGACCCACCATCAGCTTTATCGAGTCAAGTGTGAGTCGATCCACATCGACGGTTGTGACATCCCAGTGTCAGATCGGGCAACATGCCTTGGTGTCCTTGCCGATAGCGAACTGACGCTTGCCACTCACATGAGGCGCCTGGCTGGATTGCTCGCAGTCCATCGTGTTCCGACTGTCGAGACTGCGAAGAAGCTCGTCCACGCGTCCATCATCATCGTCATCATCATCCACGCAGACTGCTGCTGCTGCAGCATCTTCGGCTGTGCCAGCGACGCTCACCTCTGGCCACTCCGGTTTTAAATGCGGCAGTTCGTTTGATGGGAAACAATTGTGATCTGATCACGAGTTTGACACGCGATAAGCTGCGCTGGCTACATATTAAATGGAGGTTTGTGTATCAATGATGCCTACTCATCTGAAAGGATCTCCATCAATCTGTTCCGTCCTATCTTGCCAATCACGCAAAGACAAAGATCCCCTGTACAGCCATGTCAGGCTGCAGGGGCAAGTGCTGTTGGCGAGTGCCTAAACCGGGGCAGTAGTGTAGCCACAACCAAGCCCGCCGTCGCCTTTGTTTCCCCAGTTCTGATGTTTCACGCATGGCAGCAGCGTGTGCTCGTTTTTAGGCCGAGTCCATCTAGAGGCGGCCCCAGAATCCAGTTCGGATATTCGTCATTGACGTTGGCCGTGAGCGGGAATCAAACCCACCCAGCGAAAAAAAACACGGGAACAAAATCACGGCACGTGCCGCATGGCCACATGCGCACACAGCCAAGACACACACAGCCCCGAATGACGCGCGTTAAAGGATGCAGATTCAAGTTCAGTGAGTAAAGTCGGGGAAGCACGTTCTAAGTCAGGGGGCGGGGGGAAGGGATGGGGTAGGGATACACACACAAAGAATCACCGCCACACACACACGGAATCACCGGCGACTTCATATGGCGAGCCAACACGAGGGAGCCCACCACGCACGGAATCGCCGCCACTAATGCCAATACCCGCCATTCGCCATTAAGTGACGGTGATGTCACCATCGCGCCTGTGCCAGGCCAGGTGCACATTGAGGCCACGTGAAATGTGGAAGGCTCGCTGACAAGAGGTCTCGGGACAGACCCAGGAGCCATGGGTTGGCTGAGATGACTGGCAGATGCACCACCTGTGCCACCCCCCACTGCGCCAACTTTCTTCATTTTAGCCGCCTGGCACTCCGCTCGTTGTTGTGAGTGTCACTCCTCTGCCCTCCGCTGTTGCTGGAGCGTCCTTTAAGAGCCTCCTCCATAGAGGCTGATCTTGACACTCCACTCAATTCCACATCCTCCCATACCGCATCAGTCCATCTCTTGTCCAGCCCGTATCGTGCCCGTTTAGCCCCCTCTGTGCGGCCAAACAGAAGCTGCTTGGGCATGCGGTGGCTGGACATGCGGGCTACATGACCCAGCCAACGCAGCCTTGCCTTCCAGAGGAGGTCACTGATGCGAATGTGTCCAGACCTTTCAAGGATTTGTGAGCTCCTCACACAATCCAGTCTGGTTAAACCCAGGATGGATAGTAGGCATGCCAGCCTGAATGTTTCTAACCGGCGCAGATGTTCAATTAGAGGGGTCCACGTTTCACAAGCGTAGAGAAGGGAGGGAATGACTGTGGCCGAGAAGACCTGAAGCTTCGTGTGGAGCGACAGACCAGGTTGCTTCCACACAGTGTTACACAGCCGACGAAAAGATAATGCCGCCCGACTGATTCGTAGTGAGACCTCTGCTGTTAAACCGGAGCTGGTCAAAAGCACACTGCCCAGGTATGGGAAGCTCTCCACTCTCTCCACAACTGCCCCATCACCAATGGGGAGCTGAGGGGGTGGAGTGTTTGGTGGCACAAAATACCCAGGCAGGTGCTACGTTTTGGTGGGGCTGATGGTATGGCACACTCCAGGTTCAGCAGCAGCACATCCAACTCCTCCTCTGAGTGAGCATCAATCACCAGATTATCGGCATACATACCATACTCTTAGGTTTACCGAAAAAACCTAAGAGTATGATTCGTTGCAGTCACGAAAGCTTCAAATCTAGAATACATACCATAGTTGACTAAAAGGGATCCTTCTCTCGACCGCACCTGTGCATCAATCAACCTCCAGTTGTCAGTTTAACACGTAGGCTTTCGCAACCAATATCATCCATAATAGAGGTTTTTGGGTTAGATCGCGTAAATATATAAATGTTGTTAAAACCCGCCACCATCCGACACAGCCAACTAGTAAGGGTTGTCACGTAAACAGAACATGCCAATCGGACACTAGTACAGTACACTGGCGTGTTGGAGAGCCAAGCCACAACATTTACAAACTCGCTTCATCAGGCGACAGCCAGATTTGTGGAGAAGTCTTCCTGTTTCGTTCCTTACATAGAGGCGTAGATGTGTTGACCACGCAGCTGCGCTCTTGCACAATGTGGGGGGGGGGGGGATTACTGAGGCAACGCACATCATGCATGCGCATTATGCGAGCCCTTTGAACTTGTCCTTCCTGTCTATTGTGTTTATTAAAATATCCCTACCAACGGCAATCCCTATTGAAGTACGCTGGCCTTTGTAGGCATGCATTTAAATAATGTTTTATTTGATGATTCGCTTCCACGCAGCACAAAGACGGTAGCTATCCGAACAGTAATTTTGATTCCTTTCAATTTATGGGCTATCAAAATTCACAAACCTGATGTCCCATTAAGACCCATAGTTAGTACAATAGGCTCTGCCACGTACAAATTAGCACAATACGTAACGAAACAAATACAGCCCTCCATCGGTAGGACATCTTCGTTCATCAAAAACTCTGAACATCTCGTAAATATAATTAAAGTAATTAAGCTTAACCCTGATGATATTCTCGTAAGTTTTGATGTGACCTCTCTGTTCACGAGGGTTCCGGTCAACGAGTCAATTAAATTACTCAACACGCTGGTAACGAACAAAGGTTTAGCCAAAGTTATCCCAAGACTAGCTGAACACTGTCTAAAGAACACTTCTTGTGGCAAGGTAACTTCTACAAACAAAAGGAAGGAGCAGCAATGGGCTCTCCTTTGTTTCCTGTGATAGCGAATTTGTACATGGAAGATTTTGAAACAAAAGCAATAGCTTTTGATTTAAAGCTTTCGTGACTGCAGGGATTCATCTTCTTGGTTCTTTCGGTAAAGTCACGTAGAAGGGAAGTAATAAAATAATAAAAATAAAAGCAATACAATTATTCTCACGACGTTTCGGCCACAACGCAAGCAGCCGTCCTCAGGTGAAAACCAGGTCCGTCGAGGCGACAGAGTCTGTCTAAAGAACACTTCTTGTGGCACCTGATGACGGCTGCTTGCGTTGTGGCCGAAACGTCGTGAGAATAATTTTATTATGTTTTATTTGTATTATTTTATTACTTCCCTTCTACGTGACTTTACCGAAAGAACCAAGAAGAAGAGGAAAAAGCAATAGCTTCAAGCACACTAAAACTATCTGCGTGGTTTAAATATGTTGATGACACATTGGTGGTCTGGCCACACGGAAAAGATACACTGAACGCATTTCTAAATCATCTCAACTCGCAAAACCAATCCATCCAGTTCACCATGGAAGTGGAAGCTGACAAAACTCGACCATTTCTGGATATATTCTGCTCGGACGGGGTAGAAATGGTTAAAAAACACGCAGTGTTTACCGAAAGAAAACGCATACTGACGCCTATCTGAATGCAGAGTCACACGCGCATTCATCGAGCTAAGAAAGTGTCAGATGGTGACAGTCTGAGAAGTGAAATTCAACATGTTAAGGAAGCGCTGCAAATGAACGGTTACAATGATGCACAAATCAACAGGGCATTGAATACCAAAACCAAATAAAAAAAACGAGCATTGAAACTGCCCCAAGTATTTAAAACGATCAGAATACCGTACATGGCGGGAGTAACTGATAAACTAGCCAGATGTTTGGAAAAACAAAACATCCGAGTCATATTTGGCACGGTACATAAAAAACAGAATCTAATATCTGGTACAAAAGATGTATTACCGAAGTTATCAACACAAGGTGTGTACAGGATTAACTGCACGTGTGGAAAATGTTATGTTGGGCAAACAGGACGAATGATCAGCACGAGACTAAAAGAACATCAGAGAAATATTCAATTATCCCAAATGCAACTGTCAGCAGTAGCAGAACACGCGTGCCAACAAAGACACTCAATTTATGTTGATGTTGAAGTTTTGTGCACAACTAGCTACTACTGGCTAAGACTGATTAGATAATCTATCGAAATTTAAATAAATAAAAATAACGTTAACCGTTCGGATAGCTACCGTCTTAGTGCTGCGTGGAAGCGAATCATCAATAATACATTCTTTAAATGCATGCCTACAAAGTGCATGCATTTGGTAGGGCTATTGTAATTAACACAATAGATAGGAAGGACAAGTTCAAAGGGCTCGCATAATGTACGTTGCCTCAGTAATCCCCCCCCCCCCCCACATTGTGCAAGAGCGCAGCTGCGTGGTCAACACATCTAAGCCTCTATATAAGGAACGAAACAGGAAGACTTCTCCACAAATCTGGCTGTCGCCTGATGAAGCTGGTTGTAATTACTAGCGAAACGTAATTCTCAGTTTGTAAATGTTGTGGCTTAGCTCTCCAACACACCGGTGTGCTGTACTAGTGATGAATTGGCATGTTTTATTTACGTGACAACCCTTACTAGTTGGCTGTCAGATGGTGGCAGGTTTTAACGACACATATATTTACGCAATCTAACCCAAAAACCTCTATATTGAACCTCCCTTTGTATCTGTACCAGATGTAACTTCCTCCAGTACAGCCAATGAAAGCTTCTACATGGTCAAAGATAATGTTAAATATTGTGGGAGCCAGATGACATCCCTGTTGCACGCCAAAGGGAACAGGGAATGGCTCCGACTCCTGGCCACGAAGCTTTACCCGGGCCTTCCCACCATCATAAAAGCCCTTAATGATTGTGAGCAGAGAGTCAGGGACTCCCAAAGCACGACGTACTGCCCATAGCTCTGGCCTGTAGATGGTATCATAGGCCTTGACCAGGGCAATAAAGCAAAGATGTAGGTCTTATTGGAATTCCCTACACCTCTGCTGTAGCAGACGGACAGAAAATATGGCATCTGTGCAGGACCCCCCTTTCCTGAAACCGCATTGGGGCTCCGCAAGCCTCTCCTCCGCGTGCCTGGCAAGGCGATGTTGCACAATCCATACCAGGACAATATTGAGGCACCGCTGCCCTAGCAGGGTCATACCCACCTTTCCCCATAATGTCTGGACTGAAGGAATTCCCCTCCCCCAAGACCTCACAAAAATACTCTGCAAACCTGCAGAACTGTTCCTGGGGGTCGGAGATCGGGTTACCGTTCTTTCTTTAAGGATGGTGATAGACCAGGTGGTGAAAGTAACTTTTTTTTGGAATTAAATAGTGATTTGTAATTGCGGGCTACTGAGGAAGATTCCATCTCCTCAGCAACCCACCACTCATCCTTGCAGTGCCGCATGGCACTCCGAATCTCCAAGCGAAGGCTGCGGCAAGCCTCCTCATTCTCCGATGTTGGAATTTGTAGACGACGGGAGTGGGCCTGTCGTTTTCTCTCAACCAACCGGAACACCTCCTCCTTCAGCCAGGGTCTCTGGGGAGGTCTGGACCGCATACCCAATGCAGCCATTGCAGCTGCATGAGCCACAGTCCTGAACGTCACCCATTTCCCCTCAGCATCACAAGGAGGGGGGCATTATGCTCACCCCAGCTGCAAGCGGTTGAAATTCCTACTTGCAACTATCCTCGGCTAGCTGAGACCAGACCACTGTGGGTTTCAATGGGGTTGACACCCACCACCGGAGTGGAAGAATGGCAGGCGCATCTTACAGGTAACAAGTCGATGGACATAGGGAAATCAGCTCTACAGTAGATCCTGGTGTCAAGGACATGGGCCTGCATCCACTAGTCCATAATTATATAGTCCAGCAGATGTTCTTGCTTGGACCTGGCATGCATCCATGATGGTGTGTGGATGCGCTGATTCCGCAACAGCGTGTTCATAATAACAAGCCCATGGGCTGCAGGAAAGTCTAGTAGCCTCCTTCTGTTATCATTAAGATGATCTGGCCCATCACTCCAACCGAGGTGTCGTGTATCATGACCCACTCAGGCATTAAATACACCTTTAGCTAGTGCCTGGGACAGGAGGTTATAGAAGACATCTGACTCATCAGCCTTGTCTGCATCCCTCCACCGATGTTCATCTTTGGTGGGGGTGTAAGTAATCACCGCCACCACCATTCCTCTCCTCTTGTTGCTTTTTTGGTAGTTTTCTGCCCCGAGTGCAGGACTGTCCACCGCTCATGATGACTGGTGCCAGAGCCGGTCCACCGGACCTCCTGTATTCCACATTGGTCCAGACGGTACCGGTCCATCTTCTGACAGAGGAGTGGCAGCCTCTCCTCCGCAACGAGAGTGCGAACGTTCCGTGTGCCCAACCTCAGTGGTTTCCTGTTTCTGGATCCGCCAGAACGAGTTTGGCCCGAAGGCGTCATGGCCGCCTGTCCCCCTGGTTTCTAGCACGGGCTCATGTCGGTGTTTCCACCGCCGTGCTTGGTAGAAAAAGTGCCAGGTGGAGGGGTTAGCAACCCCTTGCACGCACCGATCTATCTACATCGCCCAGTCACACCAACATGGCCCGCATACACACATAGCCTGCACCACTTACACACTGCTACACACACACACACGCACTGCTACACACACACATACATGGAATCACCGCCACCCACACACAGCCCCACACACGACACCTTATCGGCCATGGCAAGCATCCTTGGACGCGTTGATCGATCACTGGAGGGAAGCATTTTGTATTCTGACCCAGCATGGCATTCGTAGTGCCACGCTCAAGTCAGCTCTGTTTACTAAACGATTAAAACTATTCGACCATTTTTTTGTATTTACCAGGCAAAGCCCACTGAGCTATATTTAGCTCTTTTTCAGAAGCACGACCTGGCTATCACAAATGATAGCGCAACGAAGTGGCTCATCTTCGTGTGGACATTTATAGCAGCAGCCAAATACTCTAAAACGCGTGATGTTGATTCTAAATGTGGAGGGAAAAACCGGAAGACCCGGAGAAAAATCCACGCGACCACGGGGAGAGAGAGACACGTAAACCCCAAATATACAGCAGGCATCAGGGTCGGGATCAAACCCATGACCTCCTGTATACCAGGCATGGTAGTCAACTTCTCGCCACCATAGTGGATAGCCGCGCTCGTTCCCGAGTCGGCGGTGGTGCAACGCGCCGGCAGGAACTGGAGCCTGCGGCCCGGTTCCTGGGAGCGGGCCAAGCGGGGAGAGCTGCTCGCCCGCTCTGCGGAGTCCACGGCTGGTGAGTAGCGGCCACACCACACAGAACCTCGACATGAAACGGAGGCTTCCCCACTGCGGACAGCTGGGCGTCGATAGCAACCGCGACTCACAACCGCGACTCACAACCGCTACTACTAACGCCGGATGCCGTGTCACCTCATCTCCTAGCGCTGCTCTCCCTCCTCCTCCTCCTGGCAGCGCCACCCCGCCCAAGCGCGACTCGCTCTCGCTCCACGATGCGCGTGAATAATCGATGGTCGGAAGCACATGGTCACGGGGACACGGGGTTACAGTGTCATGGGGTCATGGGGACACGGGGTCATGGGGACGCGGGGTCACAGGGTCACAAGGTCATGTAGACGTGGGGTCACAGAGACGCGGGGTCATGGGTTTGTGGGGTCATTGGGTCGTGGGGTCACAGGGACGCGCTAGGGGAGAATATCCCACGAGTCCAATCAGCACAGACCCTCTTTGTCTTTCTGTCTATTGTCTCCCCCTCTCTCATCTCTCGATCTCTACTGGTTCAGCTTCGCCTTGCTCTGGCTGTCTCATTCACGTACATTTCCTTTAGAGCTACTTGGTGTGTTGTGTTTAGTTCGTTGTCCTTCCCCCGCACCTCCCGAATATTGGCATGGTTTGGCTATGCACGCTGCGTAAGCAGTCCGACACTACACACACGGCACAAAGACACGCGCACACACACGCAGGCGCATCCCTTCTCGTGCATGCCGTCCATCTCCCCTGGTACAACGCGCAACGCCGGCACCAATGTTGGGCCAACTTTGGGCCAATGTGGCGCGTTCACGGGGGCCGCTTCAGTGGTTACGACGTCGCCCCTCCCCATCTCCCCTCCCTCCCCTCTCCCCTCTCGTTCCGTTGAGCCGCGACCTCGATGACCCACGGCCGCGATGGGCGACCGCGGCCGGCCCCCCGGGAGGCCCTGCCCGGGAGCCCCTGCCCGGCTTTGTAAACCGTCTTGCCCCCTAGGGACAGCCCCATCTCGTGGCTGGGAGGGGAGAGGCTCGCTGTTGGCTCGGGTCGTGAACGACGGTACGGGACCACGGCCGCCCGGCTGGTGAAGACGCACGCGGACAACGACGACGACGATACGGCCACCGCGGCCATCGCGGCCATCAGGACGGGAATGGTGATGGTGGTGGTGGTGACAATGATAATGACGATGGTAATGATGACAATGGTGGCAATGATGGCAGTGATAGTGAAGATGATGGTGATGATGATAATGATGGTGGTGATGATGATGATGGTGGTGATCGTGGTGATGATGGTGGTAATAGTGGCGATGGTGATGATGACGATGGTGACAATGGTAATGGTGATGGTGACGCTGGTGCGCACACTGGAACGGGAACAGCAGCAACGATTGAACTGGGACTCGGTGCAAATATTGCACGAGCCTTGTTCTCACCAGTAGACTTCATCTCCACACCTCCTCCACCTCCTCCACTCTCACCTCCACCTCCTCCTACACTGATCTCAACACCACCTTCATTTCACGTCCAACTCGTTCACCTCCTCCTCCGGTACACCTCATCCCCTACACCTCACCTTCCTCCCCTACACTTCATCATCCTCCTCATCGTCCACCCTCACCTCCTCCTCGTCGTCCCCTACACCTCATCCACTCATCCTCTCGTCACCCACACCTCATCATCCTTCTCGTCCCCTACACCTCCACGCCACCCCTTACACCTCATCCACTCCTCCTCATCATCCCCTAGACCTCGTCCTCCTCCTCCTCGTCCCCGAGGCCGAAGCCCAGGCGACACTCTGCGTAATACTCAGCCGACCTGGCAGGGCCGCAGGCCCGCGGCACCGGGTCGATGGCGAGCGTGGTCGGGGGCAGGCGGGGGGCGGGGGGGGGCCGCGGGGCCCCCCCAACCCTCGCCGTGGGAGACCGCGGCGGGGGCGTCGGCTGCCGCGGTTGTCGCGGCGACGGCGGGGGGGAAGGGGGGGCGCCGCCCCCGCCGCCCAGGCCCGGCCCCGGCCCGTCGGCCACGAAGGAGAATCCGCGGAACTCGTCCGGGGGGAGCTGCAGCAGCGCGGCCGGGTCGGTGGGCGTCAGCGCCGGGTCCTCGCGCGTGAAGTCCCCGTCAAAGTTGGCCACGTCGCGCTTACCCCGCTACACAGGGGGGGGGGGGGGGGGGGGGGCGGGAGTAGAGTTAGCGGTAGCGTGGGGATAGAGATAGCGTTATGGAGAGGGTTAGAGGTAGGGTTGTGGAGAGGGTTATGGAGAGAGTTAGGGGTAGGGTTGTGGAGAGGGTTAGGGTTAGGGTTGTGTAGAGCGTTAGGGGTAGGGTTATTGTTATGGATAGGGTGAGGGGTCGGGGTTTGATTAGAGCTATGCAGTAAGATGATCAACAATTGGTGGTGCCATCACCACTGCGCTTGTGCCAGGCTAGGTGCATCTTGAGGCTATCACGTGAAGTGCAAGGCTCGCTGCTGGCAGAAGGTCAAGGGAGAGAAAATGCTGCTGCTGATGATATTGATGACGGTGCCACTGCCAATGATGCTGCAGCTGCTGATGAGATGATGATGATGTTGCCACTGTTGATGATGCTGCTGATGATGACGATGATGCTAATATTGATGACGGTGCCACTACTGAGGATGATGATGATGATGATGCTGATGTGGATGATGATGATGATGATGATGCTCCTGATGATGATGATGCCACTGCCAATAAGAATGCTGATGCTGCTGATGAGGATGATGATGCTCCTGATGCTGATGACACTGCTGCTGTTGTGCACAAACCCCCCCCTACCCCCCTCTGCCCCCCCCCCTCCACCCAGGCTCACGATGCGTGGGCGGAAGGGAGCGGGGAGACGGCGGTGCTCCAAGGCGTCCCAGTCGAGGCCGCGGTAGAAGGGGTGAGCGCGGATCGCCGCCTCCCCACCCTGCGCCGCCACGCAGCCCAGACGGCGTGCCGGGGACTTCACCATGAACTGGGACACGCGGAGACACGGGGGGTGAGACACGGGAGGTGAGAGGCACGCAGAAACGGTGGTGAGACACGGGGGGTGAGATACGGTGGGGGGAGACACGGGGGGTGAGACACGGGGGGGGTGAGTTTTGGGGGGTGGTGAGACACGGGGGTGTGAGATTTGGGGGGGGGTGAGACACGGGGGGTGAGACACGGGGGGTGAGATACGGTGGGGGGAGACACGGGGGGTGAGACACGGGGGGGTGAGACACGGGGGGTGAGACACGGGGGGGTGAGACACGGGGGGTGAGACACGGGGGGGTGAGACACGGGGGGTGAGATACGGTGGGGGGAGACACGGGGGGGGTGAGTTTTGGGGGGTGGTGAGACACGGGGGTGTGAGATTTGGGGGGGGGTGAGACACGGGGGGTGAGACACGGGGGGTGAGATACGGTGGGGGGAGACACGGGGGGTGAGACACGGGGGGTGAGACACGGGGGGGTGAGACACGGGGGGTGAGATACGGTGGGGGGAGACACGGGGGGTGAGACACGGGGGGGTGAGACACGGGGGGTGAGACACGGGGGGGTGAGACACGGGGGGTGAGACACGGGGGGGTGAGACACGGGGGGTGAGACACGGGGGGGTGAGACACGGGGGGTGAGATACGGTGGGGGGAGACACGGGGGTGTGAGATTTGGGGGGGGGTGAGACACGGGGAGTGAGACACGGGGGGGTGAGACACGGGGGGTGAGACACGGGGGGGTGAGACACGGGGGGTGAGACACGGGGGGGTGAGACACGGGGGGTGAGACACGGGGGGGTGAGACACGGGAGGTGAGACACGGGGGGGGTGAGATATGGGGGGGGTGAGACACGGGGGGTGAGACACGGGGGGGTGAGACACGGGGGGTGAGACACGGGGGGGTGAGACACGGGAGGTGAGACACGGAGGGGGTGAGATATGGGGGGGGTGAGACACGGGGGGTGAGACACGGGGGGGTGAGACACGGGGGGTGAGACACGGGGGGGTGAGACACGGGAGGTGAGACACGGGGGGGGTGAGATATGGGGGGGGTGAGACACGGGGGGTGGGGTGAGACACGGGGGGTGAGACATGGGAGGTGAGACATGGGGGGTGAGACACGGGGGGTGAGACACGGGGGTGTGAGATATGGGAGGGGGGAGTGAGACACGGGGGGGGGTGGGGTGAGACATGGGGGGGGGGGGGGGTGAGACACGGGGTGCGTCTCACGGCCTTGAGGATGTCGACGGCCTGGGTGCTGAGCCACATGGGGAAGGCCACCTCGTCGTGGAGGATCGAGTCAAAGAGGTCGTCCTCGTTGTCCGCCTCGAAGGGCGGCTGGCCCACCACCATCTCGTAGACGAGCACGCCCATGGCCCACCAGTCCACAGAGGGGCCGTACTCCAGCTCCTGCAGGATCTACTCAACCACCACCACCACCACCACAACTACCACCATCACAACCACCACCACCACCACCAGGACAACCACCACCATCACCACCACCACCACCACCACCAGGACAACCACCACCATCACCACAACCATCACAACCACCACCACAACTACCATCATCACCACCACCGTCACAACCACCACCATCACAACCACCACCACCATCACAACCACCACCACCATCACAACCATCACCACCACCACCACCACCAGGACAACCACCACCACAACCACCACCACCATGACAACTACCACCACCAGGACAACTACCACCATCACCACCACCATCACAACCACCACCACCATCACAACCACCACCACGGCAACCACCACCAGGACATCCACCACCATCACCACCACCATATTATTTGGGTCTTTCGGTAAAGTCACGTAGATAGTTTCAAAGAAAATAACAAAAAACTACGACGTTTCGATCGCAACACAAGCGGTCGTCATCAGGAAAAGGGGGTTAGCCTCTAAAGGCAAACTGTTTATAAAGGTTTGAAATGGGCGTAGCCCAAGTGTCAGTAGCTTGGGCGGGGCAGCGAATGTTAATGTGGTGGTACTGGTAGAGGGAAACGACGGCGCTGGTGGTGGGTTTCCACCAATTAAAGGGCTGCCAAGTAATCACTGCACCTCGCCTTACACACTCACACTGTTGACGGTGGAGGTTGCTGCTAGAGGTGATGGTACTCGTAGAGGGCCACGAAGGCACTGGTGGTGGGCTTCCACCAGTAAAGGGCTACTGCTAGTGGTGATGGTAGTAGTGGGCAGTGATGGTCCTGGTGACATGTCACTTAGTTTCCCCAATGTAACTACTGCCGCAGACAGCTTAGTTTGTAGACGCCGGGGTATTGCATGTCAGAGATCACATCCTTCACAGATGGGATCAGATCACGAATTTTATGTACTGTGTTAAATCAAACCTGGATCTTGTGTTTGCTCATGATTTTGGAAATATTTTTGGTGACCCCTGCTATGTATGACAAGGTGATGGTTTTGGTTGGGTCCTCAGATGGTTCTTTCCCAACGGTTGGGGTGATAGCTTTACGGACTGTGTAGTCTGAATATCCATTCATCTTGAGAGCTTGGTGTGCGTGTTCGAGTTCACTGGCTAGGCGATGATGGTCGAAAATACATCGAGCTCTATGGTGTAGAGTTTTGATGAGGGAATTCTTCTGGGATGGATGGTGGTGAGAGTCAGGCTTTAGGTAGGCATCCATATGTGTGACTTCTTGTAGACAGTGGCCCATTGAGTCATCTGGTCTATTTTCGATGAAAACATCTAAGAATGGTAGCTTGCCATCCTTTTCGACCTCCATGGTGAATTTGATGGCTGGGTGTATGGAATTGATGTGGATGAGGAATTGCTTCAGAGCTGGTAGGCCAGGTGGCCAGATGACAAACGTGTCATCTACGTACCTCTTCCACAACGACGGACGTAGAGTGGATGCTTGGATGGCGTCAGTCTCAAAATTTTCCATTAAAACATTGGCTACAACTGGAGATAAGGGATAACCCATTGGGGTACCTTCAACTTGTTTGTAGTAAGTGTTGGTGAGGCAGTGTCTCACCAGGGCCGGTACATCAGCATTCACTCCTTGTTGGACCAAATATTCAATGATTGCAATGGTGTCAGGAACTTTGGTAAACAAAGAAACCACATCGAAACTAACGAGCAAATCACCTGGAGATAGTGAGATGTCCTTAATGAATGATACCAAGTGAGCTGAGTTAAGTACAGAATGGTTGTAAGGTCTCAGACAGAAATCGGGCCAGTTTGTAAGTGGGTGGGTCAATGGTGGAGACGATAGAACGAAGTGGTGTACCTTCTTTATGTATTTTTGGTAAGCTATACAATCTGGGTACAATCTGGGTAGTCTAGCAGCAGAGGGTTTTTAAGGGAACCAGCTTGGTTGGTTCGATTAAAGATGTCGAATCAGTGATGATATTGTTGGTTTTCGTAATGAAGTTGTTGGTGGGATCTCTTTTAATTTTCGTATAGCTACCATCATTAAGTAGGTCCTGAATTTTGTTATTATATGTGGTTTTGTCCATGATGACTGTGGAATTGCCCTTGTCGGCTGAGAATATGATGATGTCATCTCTTTTTTAAAATTCATCCTTACTGGTGTTGCTGATATGTGCATTTTTGAGGATTGCAGCGATTTCCGATCTTGTCACGTCTGCAGTAATGTGTCCCAACCCCTTAAGGGCTACATCGACCTGGGCAATGATATTATCCACTGGGGTGTGTTTAGGGGTGACTGCGAAATTGAACCATTTAGCTAGAACCGATTTTAGGCTGTCGGAAATCACAACCACCACCATCACATCCACCACCACAATCACAATCACCGCAACCACTACCACCACAACCACCACAACAACCAGCACCACCACAACCACCATAACGTGGCAATCGGTGCGTTCTTCGCTCATATCCCCCTTGGAACCAGTGACCGCTTCTCCAACGGGTTACCGGGTAACGCCGTTAACAAGCCCTCGCCCCATCCACGCTCAACGCTGCGCGAGTCGGAACGAGCGGCGTGGATAGCAGCCACCTCGGCAGAATCAGATCCCCCTCCCTCCCACCCCCCACCCACCGCCCCCCTCCTTCCACCCCCCCACCCCAACCTCTCTCCACCCCCCCCACCTCGGGAGCGATGTAGTCGGGGGTGCCGCAGAACGTGGAGGTCGTGACCCCGTCCTTCACGCCCTCCTTGCACATCCCAAAGTCGGCGAGCTTGCAGTGCCCCTCGGCATCCAGCAAGATGTTGTCTAGCTTCAGATCCCTGCTCACGGGGACACACGCAGGGGGGTCACGCGCAGGGGAACACGCCACACGGGAACACATGGGAACATGCACACACGGGAACACATGGGAACACGCCACACGGGAACACATGGGAACACGCGCACACGGGAACACACGGGAACACATGGGAACATGCGCACACGGGAACACATGGGAACATGCGCACACGGGAACACATGGGAACACGCCACACGGGAACACATGGGAACACGCGCACACGGGAACACACGGGAACACATGGGAACACGCCACACGGGAACACATGGGAACATGCGCACACGGGAACACATGGGAACACATGGGAATACATGGGAACATGCGCACACGGGAACACATGGGAACACGCGCACACGGGAACACATGGGAACACATGGGAACACGCGCACACGGGAACACATGGGAACACATGGGAATACATGGGAACACGCCACACGGGAACACATGGGAACACATGGGAACATGCGCACACGGGAACACATGGGAACACGCGCACACGGGAACACATGGGAACACATGGGAATACATGGGAACACGCCACACGGGAACACATGGGAACACGCGCACACGGGAACACATGGGAACACATGGGAATACATGGGAACATGCGCACACGGGAACACATGGGAACACGCGCACACGGGAACACATGGGAACACATGGGAACACATGGGAACACGCCACACGGGAACACATGGGAACACATGGGAACACATGGGAACATGCGCACACGGGAACACATGGGAACATGCACACACGGGAACATGCGCACACGGGAACCCGCCACACGGGAACACACACACATGAGAACATGCACATACGGGAACATACGCACATATGGGAGTAAACGCAGGGGAACACGCACACACGAGAATACACGGAAATACGTGCACATGGGAACACGTGGGGACACGTGGGGACACGTGGGGACACGTGGGGACACGCACACGTGGGAACATCAAGGGACCTCCTTTGCCAGTACAACAATATATGAGAATAGGTTTTCATCTTTTTTCTGACAACAAAACAGGTGTTGAGATGTTAAAACACCCAACTGAAACCTTTTACGTAGAATCATGTTACTGCATTAACCAGCGTCTCACCGCTAGACCCCCCCCCGTGGTGGTGGTGAGGGTGAGCGGGGTGAGCGGGGTGAGCGGGGTGAGCGGGGTGAGCGTCTCCTCACCGGTAGACGACACCGTGGCCGTGCAGGAAGGTGAGTGCGCAGGTGATCTCGGCGGCGTAGAAGCGCGCTCGCGGCTCGGGGAACTTGCGCGCACGCTGGATGTGGAACATGAGGTCCCCTCCACTCACGCACTCCATCACGAAGAACAGCCGGTCCTGCAGCAACAACAGCAGCAGTAGAAGCAGCAACAGAAGTAGCAGCAGTAGCAACAGTAGAAGCAACAGACGTAGCAACAGCAGTAGTAGCAGTAGTAGCAGTAGCAGCAGAAGCACTGTGTGTGGTTGAGGTAGCAGTGAGGGTGAGGTGGGGGTGAGGGTGAGCTAGGGGTGAGAGTGAGCTAGGGGTGAGGGTGAGGTAGGGGTGAGGGTGAGGTAGGGGTGAGGGTGAGGTAGGGGTGAGGGTGAGGTAGGGGTGAGGGTGAGGTAGGGGTGAGAGTGAGGTAGGGGTGAGAGTGAGGTAGGGGTGAGGGTGAGGTAGGGGTGAGGGTGAGGTAGGGGTGAGAGTGAGGTAGGGGTGAGGGTGATGTAGGGGTGAGGGTGAGGTAGGGGTGAGAGTGAGGTAGGGGTGAGGGTGAGGGTGAGCTAGGGGTGAGGTAGGGGTGAGGGTGAGGTAGGGGTGAGGTGATCTCACTGCGGTCTGGAAGCAGCACAGAAGCTGCGTGAGGTAGCAGTGAGGGTGAGGTGGGGGTGAGGGTGAGCTAGGGGTGAGGGTGAGCTAGGGGTGCGGGTGAGGTAGGGGTGAGAGTGAGGTAGGGGTGAGGGTGAGGTAGGGGTGAGGGTGAGGTAAGGGTGAGGTAGGGGTGAGGGTGAGGGTGAGGTAGGGGTGAGGGTGAGGTAGGGGTGAGGGTGAGCTAGTGGTGAGGGTGAGGGTGAGGTAGGGGTGAGGTAGGGGTGAGAGTGAGGTAGGGGTGAGGGTGAGGTAGGGGTGAGGGTGAGGTAGGGGTGAGGTGATCTCACTGCGGTCTGGAAGCAGCACAGAAGCTGCGTGAGGTAGCAGTGAGGGTGAGGTGGGGGTGAGGGTGAGCTAGGGGTGAGGGTGAGCTAGGGGTGCGGGTGAGGTAGGGGTGAGAGTGAGGTAGGGGTGAGGGTGAGGTAGGGGTGAGGGTGAGGTAAGGGTGAGGTAGGGGTGAGGGTGAGGTAGGGGTGAGGGTGAGCTAGTGGTGAGGGTGAGGGTGAGGTAGGGGTGAGGGTGAGCTAGGGGTGAGGGTGAGCTAGGGGTGAGGGTGAGGTAGGGGTGAGGTAGGGGTGAGGGTGAGCTAGTGGTGAGGGTGAGGTAGGGGTGAGGGTGAGGGTGAGGTGAGGGTGAGCTAGGGGTGAGGGTGAGGTGGTCTCACCGCGGTCTGGAAGCAGCACAGCAGCTGCGTGAGGTAGGGGTGGGCGCGCCCCGTCACCAGGACGCGCTTCTCCGTCAGGGTGCACTCCACGTCGTCGTCCTGCACGATCGCGTCCTTGCGCAGCACCTTGACGGCGAACACCTCACCCTCCTCCTCCTCACCACCCTCACCACCCTCACCAGCCGCCCGGCGCCCCCCCCGGCCACGCAGCTCTGCCAGCAGCACCTGCGCCACACGGAGCGCAGCTTGAGACTCAACGCGACACACTTGGTCAGGGACTCTGTGCGGCTCAGTGGTGAGACCCCGAGAGCCCTAGCCCAGCTGCCCTCGCCAGGGACTCTGTGGGGCTCAGTGGTGAGACCCTGAGACCCCCGGCCCGACGACCTTGTCAGGACCGGGTCCAGTGGGTCAGTGGTCGGAACTCGCACCCTGGCGAGGGCGAGCTAGAATCGCCTCCCCCTAGGCACCCATAGCCGGAGGACCCTGAGTCTAGTCCTGTGTCAAGGTGAGTCAGCCCTGATGCCTCACCCACACAGCGGTGGAGGACCCTGAGTCTAGTTCCGTGTCAGGGTGAGTCAACCAGGAGGCAGTGGCTCACCACACAGCGGTGTAGGAGGACCCTCAGTGTGGTTCTGTGTCAGGGTGAGTCAGCCCTGAGGCAGTGGCTCACCACACAGCGGTGTAGGAGGACCCTGAGTCTAGCCCTGTGTCAGGGTGAGTCAGCCCTGACACAGTGCCTCCCCAGACAGTGGTGTAGAAGGACCCTGAGTGTTGTTCTGTGTCAGGGTGAGTCAGCCCTGATGCCTCACCCACACAGCGGTGTAGGAGGACCCTGAGTGTAGTCCTGAGTCAGGGTGAGTCAACCAGGAGGCAGTGGCTCACCAAACAGTGGTGTAGGGGGACCCTCAGTGTGGTTCTGTGTCAGGGTGAGTCAGCCCTGAGGCAGTGGCTCACCACACAGTGGTGTAGGAGGCCCTGAGTCTAGTCCTGTGTCAGGGTGAGTCAGCCCTTACACAGTGCCTCACCCAGACAGTGGTGTAGGAGGACCCTCAGTGTAGTTCCGTGTCAGGGTGAGTCAGCCCTGAGGCAGTGGCTCACCACACAGCGGTGTAGGGGGACCGTAGCCCCGAGTGTTCTGGGGCTGTACTGCCGAGCGAGGTGTTCATAAAGAGTGTTGTCTACAAAACCGTCTCCGACGTCTCCCGAATCCACAGCACGACACGTGGATGACCACACCCGCAGTGCAATGAAGGGTGCACCGAGCAACATCTCCCACAAGCCCCAGGGACTTTGAAGCCGCCTCGGCAGTCCTTTTTTGGGGTGCACTCTGGGAAAGAGACGCCCACCCACGTCCGAGCGAATGTGCCACCCACACAGTTTTGGGGTGCACGATGAAAAAGAGCCCTCTTCCCTCCCCTCCTCCCTCACCTTCCCGAAGCTGCCCTTCCCCAGGACCTTGATGAAGTTGAAGTCGTGCAGACCCAGCTTCCTGCGCGGTGCCACCACGCGGGAGCCATCGGCTGGGCTCCCCCCTCCCGGGGCGACACTGGACCCGGGTGGCAGCGGCAACCCCCCCTCCACGGCGACCCCCGCCTCCCCCCCTCCTCCTCTTCCTGCATCCTCCCCATCTCCTTCTCCTCCTCCGTCCCCTTCACCGCCGTTGTAGGACCGAGCCTTCCTCACACCGAAGTGGCCCTCCTCAACATCTGCAAGGCCGAGAGAGAGAGGGGAGAGGAGGGGCGATTCGTAGATCAGCAATGTGAAACCTGATGGTGCTGCTGATGATGATGATGTTGCTGATGATGAAACTCCTAATGATGATGATGTTGCTGCAAATTATGCTGATGATGATGATGCTGATGATGATGTTGCAGCTGCTGATTATGCTGATGGTGATGCTGCTGATGATGCTACTGATGATGATGATGATGATCCTACTGCTGCTGATGATGATGCTACTGCTGCTGATGATGATGCTACTGCTGCTACTACTGTTCCTGCTGCTGATGATGCCGATGCTACTGCTGCTGCTGTTCCTGCTGCTGCTTATGATGATGCTACTGCTGCTGATGATGACCCTGCTGCTGATGATGATGCTACTGCTGCTGAGGCTGCTGCTGATGATGATTCTGCTGATGCTACTACTGATGATGCTGCTGATAATGATTCTGCTACTGCTGATGATGCTGATGCTCCTACTGATGATGCTGCTGATGATGATGCTACTGCTGATGATGATGATGTTACTGCTTCTGATGCTGCTGCTGATGATTCTGCTACTGCTGATGCTGATGATGCTGCTACTACTGCTGCTGATGCTGATGATGCTGCTGATGATGATGCTACGACTGATGATGATGGTGGTGATGATGATGCTACTGCTGCTGATGATTCTGCTGCTGATGATGATGCTACTGCTGCTGATGAGGATGATTCTGCTGCTGATGATGATGCTACTGCTGCTGATGAGGATGCTGCTGATGATGATTCTGCTGATGCTATTACTGATGATGCTGACGATGATGATTTTGCTACTGCTGATGATGCTGATGCTCCTACTGATGATGCTGATGATAATGATGATGTTACTGCTTCTGATGCTGCTGATGATGAGGCTGCTACTGCTGATGATGCTGCTGCTACTACTGCTGCTGATGATGATGCTGATGATGATGCTGCTACTGCTGATGATGCTGCTGCTACTACTGCTGCTGCTGATGCTACTGCTGATGATGCTGATGATAATGTCGCTGATGCTGATGATGCTGCTGCTGATGATGCTGATGATGATGTCGCTGATGCTGATGATGCTGCTGCTGATGATGCTGATGATGATGTCGCTGATGCTGATGATGCTGCTGCTGATGATGTCGCTGATGCTGCTGATGCTACTGCTGCTGATGCTGCTGCTCGCCTTCAGGCTGTGGCTGTGTGGGTGGAGCCGACTTGGACCTGTCCACGTGACCGTGCTGCTTCCCGTCTCCAGCCAGGACCAGAGGGGGGGTGCCTCCCTGTGGGGGGGAGTGGGCGAGTGGGTGAGTGGGTGAGTGGGTGAGAGGGTGAGTGGGTGAGTGTGTGAGTGGGTGAGTGGGTGAGTGTGTGAGAGGGTGAGAGGGTGAGTGGGTGAGAGGGTGAGTGGGTGAGTGTGTGAGAGGGTGAGTGGGTGAGTGGGTGAGAGGGTGAGTGGGTGAGTGTGTGAGAGGGTGAGTGGGTGAGTGGGTGAGAGGGTGAGTGGGTGAGTGGGTGAGAGGGTGAGTGGGTGAGAGGGTGAGTGGGTGAGAGGGTGAGAGGGCGAGTGGGTGAGTGTGTGAGAGGGTGAGAGGGTGAGTGGGTGAGAGGGTGAGTGGGTGAGTGGGTGAGTGGGTGAGAGGGTGAGTGGGTGAGTGTGTGAGAGGGTGAGAGGGTGAGTGGGTGAGAGGGTGAGTGTGTGAGAGGGTGAGTGGGTGAGAGGGTGAGTGGGTGAGAGGGTGAGTGGGTGAGAGGGTGAGTGGGTGAGTGGGTGAGAGGGTGAGTGGGTGAGTGTGTGAGAGGGTGAGAGGGTGAGTGGGTGAGAGGGTGAGTGGGTGAGTGGGTGAGAGGGTGAGTGGGTGAGAGGGTGAGTGGGTGAGAGGGTGAGTGGGTGAGAGGGTGAGTGGGTGAGTGGGTGAGAGGGTGAGTGGGTGAGAGGGTGAGTGGGTGAGAAGGTGAGTGGGTGAGTGGGTGAGTGGGTGAGTGGGTTAGTGGGTGAGTGGGTGAGTGAGTGAGCGTGGCGGTGAGTGAGTGGGTGAGTGAGCGTGGCGGTAGTTGGAGGAGTGAGTTGGTGAGTGAGTAAGCGAGGTGGTGAGTGAGTGGGCGAGCATTGTCCACCTTCCTCCGGGGCTGGTTGATCTTGTCGGGAGTGACTCCGATGGTTGCGAGGACGCGCGCCATCTCCCGCGCATCCACCCCACAGTTGGGGGCCACGTTCCGCTCACACCGGCGGTGCACGTCCATGCGGCACTCTGGGACACGGAGACACGGGGCGTTACAGAGACACAGGGACATGGAGACACAGGGCGTTACAGAGACACGGAGACACGGGAACACGGGTACATAGCGAGCCACGGAGACACACAATGAGACACGGAGGAAATAGATCGAGAGTGACATGGAGACACAGACATACCATGAGAGAGAGACGTACCCCCTCCCCACCGCCGCTCACCACCGCCGCTCACCACCACCATTCCTCACCACCGCCACCACTCCTCACTCCTCACCCTTGCAGTGGAGGCCCTGGCGGAGCAGCCCCCAGAGCAGCGAGCCGCAGTGGTCACAGAAGGTGGGCACCTTGTAGTTGTGGATGTAGAACTTGTGCGGCACGTTGATGTTGAACCTCTGCCCCCCGACCTGCACGCACACAAACACAAAGGTCCCCCGGGTAGCCTCGACACCCTGCGGGGGCAAGCGCTACGAGCACCGGGCATAGGTGCTCCGCCTTCACCACTTCCACCTCCACCATCTCCAACACCACCACCATCCCCTTCACCACCACCACCTCCACCACCACCATCCCCACCACCACCACCTCCACCACCACCATCACCACTACCATCACCTCCACTATCTCCAACACCACTTCCACCACCATCACCACCGGTGATGGTGATGCTGCTGGTGATGGTGGTTGCGGTGATGATGCTGCTTGTGATGGTGGTTGCGGTGATGGTGATGCTGCTGGTGGTGGTGATGGTGTTTGTGGTGATGGTGATGGTGACGCTGCTTGTGGTGACGATGGTGGTTGCGGTGATGGCGATGCTGCTTGTGGTGATGGTGATGCTGCTTGTGGTGACGATGGTGGTTGCGGTGATGGTGATGCTGCTGGTGGTGGTGATGGTGGTTGTGGTGATGGTGATGCTGCTTGTGGTGACGATGGTGGTTGCGGTGATGGTGATGCTGCTGGTGGTGGTGATGGTGGTTGTGGTGATGGTGATGGTGACGCTGCTTGTGGTGACGATGGTGGTTGCGGTGATGGTGATGCTGCTGGTGGTGGTGATGGTGGTTGCGGTGATGGCGATGCTGCTTGTGGTGATGGTGATGCTGCTGCCCGTGGTGATGGTGCTTGTGGTAGCGATGGTGATGTGGGTGATGTCATCACCTCGGGAGAGGAGTCTCTCTTCA
The DNA here is from genome assembly GCF_965212315.1 of Lampetra planeri. Classification (NCBI taxonomy): domain Eukaryota; kingdom Metazoa; phylum Chordata; class Hyperoartia; order Petromyzontiformes; family Petromyzontidae; genus Lampetra; species Lampetra planeri. The sequence goes on from NC_136158.1 coordinate 7,015,362, forward strand.
TGCCGGGACAGCGCGTGATGATCAGCTGATGGCATCGCTTGTGAACAACGCACGTGCACACTGGGGGGGAGGGGGCGGCACCAGTGGGGGGGGGGGGGTCCAAGATCAGGACGCGAGTCGAATTGACAGGGATGCGATGCAGCTTGATGGGGTGGTGATGGGGTTGGCGGAAGTGATGTGGGTAGTGATGGGGTTTGTGATGGTGATGTAGGTAGCAATGGGGGTTGTGATGGTGATGTGGGTAGTGATGGAGGTGGGGGTCGTAATGTGGGCAGTAATGGGGGTTGTGATGGGGGTGGCAATAATGATGGGGGTGCTGATGGTAGTCGGGGAAGTGATGTGGGTAGTGATGTGGATTGTGATGGTAGTGGAGGTCTTACCATCAGCCCCACCAAAAACTATGCACCTGCCTGGGTATTTTGTGTCATCAAACACTCCACCCTCTCAGCTCCCCGTTGGTGATGGAGCAGTTGTGGAGAGAGTGGAGAGTTTTCCATACCTGGGCAGTGTGCTCATGACCACCTCCGGTTTGGCAGCAGAGGTCTCACTCCGAATCAGTCGAGCGGCAATATCTTTTCATCGGTTGCGTAACGCTGTGTGGAAGCTACCTGGTTTGTCGCTCCACACAAAGCTTCAGGTCTTCTCGGCCACGGTCATGCCCCTCCTTCTCTATGCTTGTGAAACGTGGACCCCCCTAATGGAGCAATGTTCGCCTGTTAGAAACATTCAGGTTGGCATGTCTGCCATCCATCCTGGGTTTAACCAGGCTGGATTGTGTGAGGAGCTCACAAATCCTCGAAAGATCTGGACAAAGTCCCATCGGTGAGCTCCTCTGGCAGGCAAATCTGCGTTGGCTGGGTCATGTAGCCCGCATGCCCAGCCACCGCATGCCCAAGCAGCTTCTGTTTAGCCGCATAGGGGGGGCTAAATGGGCACGGCACGGGCTAGAGAAGAGATGGGATGATGTGGTGCGAGAGGATGTGGAGGCAGTCGCCCTCCAGCAACAACGGAGTCCAGAGGAGCAACACTCACAACAACGAGCGGAGCGCCAGGTGGCTAAAGCACAACAAGTTGGCACAGTAGGGGGCACAGGTGGTGCATCTGCCAGTCATCCCAGTCGGTCAACCCATGGCACCTGGGTCTGTCCCATGACCTCCTGTCAGCTAGCTTTTGACATTTCACTAGACCTCATTGTGCACTTGGCCTTGCACAGGCGCCGTGGTGACATCACTGCCACTTAGTGGTGAATAGCGGCTGTTGTTGTTGGCGGTAGTGATGAGGGTGGTAATGGTGATGGGGGTGGTGGTGATGGGGGTGATGATGGGGATGGGGGTTGGGGATGGGGGTGGTGATGGGGGTGGTGATGGTGGGGGTGATGGTGATGATGGGGGTGGTGATGGTGGTGATGGGGGTGGTGATGGTGGGGATGCTATTTACCTTGGCATTGGTAACCCTGTTTGCCTATAACTCCCCTGCACACACACACAAAGACAAAGATCCCCCGTGTAGCCTCAACAGACCGTGGGGGCAAGTGCCATTCACGATCACCTATGAAAGTCGGCACAGCACAAGAGGGGGGATGGGTGGCCAGCACCAAGCCTGGCCGCCTTTGTCTCTCTAGTGGCGATGCTTTTTTTACTCACTGCTCAGACTGAGTCGACCCACGTGAGGCCCAGGACGAGTTTGGATATTCGTCGTCACGTGTGTTGGTCGTGAGTGGGAATCGAACTCAGGTGATGGGGTTCGTAAGCTGCAGTGGTGCAACTGTGGGCCATGTAGTGAACACGACTGTGGTATGTGCGACACGAATTCCTTCTCTCTGACACGAACTCTTTCTCTCTGACACAAACTCCTTCTCTCTGACACAAACTCTCTCTCTCTGACACGAACTCTCTCTCTCTGACACAAACTCTTTCTCTCTGACACAAACTCTTTCTCTCTGACACAAACTCTCTCTCTCTGACACAAACTCCTTCTCTCTGACACAAACTCTCTCTCTCTCTGACACAAACTCTCTCTCTCTCTCTGACAAAACTCTTTCTCTCTGACACAAACTCTCTCTCTCTCTGACACAAACTCTCTCTCTCTGACACAAACTCTTTCTCTCTGACACAAACTCCTTCTCTCTGACACAAACTCTCTCTCTCTCTGACACAAACTCCTTCTCTCTGACACAAACTCTTTCTCTCTGACACAAACTCTCTCTCTCTCTCTGACACAAACTCTCTCTCTCTGACACAAACTCTTTCTCTCTGACACAAACTCTCTCTCTCTCTGACACAAACTCTCTCTCTCTGACACAAACTCTTTCTCTCTGACACAAACTCCTTCTCTCTGACACAAACTCTCTCTCTCTCTGACACAAACTCCTTCTCTCTGACACAAACTCTTTCTCTCTGACACAAACTCTCTCTCTCTGACACAAACTCTCTCTCTCTCTCTGACACAAACTCCTTCTCTCTGACACAAACTCTTTCTCTCTGACACAAACTCTCTCTCTCTGACACAAACTCTCTCTCTCTGACACGAACTCTTTCTCTCTGACACAAACTCCTTCTCTCTGACACGAACTCTTTCTCTCTGACACGAACTCTTTCTCTCTGACACAAACTCTCTCTCTCTGACACAAACTCTCTCTCTCTGACACAAACTCTTTCTCTCTGACACGAACTCTCTGTCTCTGACACGAACTCTTTCTCTCTGACACAAACTCTCTCTCACTCTCTGTGGTGAAGCCCTCTAGTCGTGGCCAGCCACAGCAGCAGAGACCTCGACATTGTCATCGTGGCACGCAAGAGGAGAAGAATGGGGTGTTGAGGAGGGAGTGTTCGTGAGTGAGCGATGGTCTGCGTGTGCTGCGAGGGTGCTGTTAACCTCTCCAAATTACCGCGGACTTATACCAGTAGCCAACGTGGGTGGAAACACCCACGTGACCTCGTGCTGGAGGCCCCCGGGGAGGAGAGGCGTCCATGACGCCTGCTGGCAAGACTCCGTTTGGCGGAGCCAGACTCTACCCCCTCACCCTCGGGGTTTGTTAAGAAACACTTGAGGAGAATTTTCGGGACTGCAGGAATTTATATTCTTTGGTTCTTTCGGTAAAGTACACTCACTCAGATTAAGAACCAGGCTAATCTACATAAGTGGTTTTTGTTTTTTTATTTAAAAAAATTATTCACTTTATTTAATTTTTTATGTGACTTTACCAAAAGAACCAAAGAATACACTTCAGGAGAACACCAAAGTTGGCCATGTGGAATGTCCGAGCGTTCGCCGCGGAGGAGAGGCTTCCATTCCTCTGTCGGGAACTGGACCGGTGCCGCCGAGACCTCTGTGGTGTACAGGAGGTCCGGTGGACCGGTTCTGGCTCCAGTCCCCATGAGGGGTGGACACTTCTCTGCAGGAAACTGACAACCGACAGGGAGCAGCTCTTCTTTTGAACAAAAGGATGAAGGGGGTGTGGAAGCGTGGGCAGCTGTGAGTACCAGGTTATTGAGACTCGTATCCTCATCAACGAGACGAGAGGGATCGTGGTGATAGTGGCTTACACCCCCACCAAAGTAGAACATCAGTGAATTGATGCCGGCCATGCTGACGAGTCAAATGGTTTCTATTACCTTCTGTCCCAGGTGCTGCCTGATGTGACCCCAAGGGATAGAATCATCCTTTTGGGTGACTATAATGCCCGAGTGGGTCATGACGCAGACACCTGGGTTGGAATGATTGGAAAGCATGGGCCAGATCAGCTCAATTACAACGGTAGGAGGCTGCTAGACTTATGTGCAGCCCATGAGCTTGTAATCACCAACACACTTTTCCGGCATCAGCACATTCACACAACATCATGGAAGTACACTGGGTCCAAACAAAAACATCTGCTGGACTACATAGTTACAAAACAGTGAATGCAGGCCCACGTCCTTGACACCAGGACCTACCGTGGAACTGGTCTTCCTACTGACCATCGGCTTGTCATCTGTAAGCTGTGCCTACCATACTCTCACTGTGGTGGCAATCATCTATCAAGGACTCCACTCCAACCCACAATGGCCTGGTCCCGTCTAACTGACGAAGGTTGCAAGCAAGAATTTCATCATCACTTGCAACTGGGCTTGACATCGCCCCCCCCTCCTCCTGACGTCGAAGAGAAATCGGTGTGTTCCAAGACAGCGACTAAAGCAGCTGCTATGGCTGCATTGGGTACGCAGTCCAGGCCTCCCCAGAAGCCCTGGCTAACAGAGGAGGTGTTCCGGGGAGTTGAAAGTAAGCGGCAGGCCCACTCCCACCATCAAAAAAGTTACTTGGCGTGCCACACTTATCACCATCCTTAAGGGAAAGAAAAGTGATCCTATCTCCAATCCCCAAGTACAGGTTCGCAGTTTTTACTGAGCATATCTGCGAGCTCTTGGGGGGAATCCCTTCAGCTCAAACAAAAGCTATAGGGGCAAGGCGGGGTTGGCCCTGCTGGTGCTGCAGTGCCTGAAATATTGGAGGAAGTAGCCACTCCTTGTGAGTGGCCGTCTGTTGAGGAGGTGCGACGAGCGATCTGGAGCTTGAGACGAGGTAAAGCGCCGGGGAGAGATGACCTTTTAAGCGAATTGCTGAGGGATGGTGCCGTTTGTGTACAGACTGCCCTATATGACATCATTATGACGGTCTAGTTTACAGGAAGGGTTCTGCAGGATTGGAAGGATGCCGTTCTGGTCCCCATTTTCTTTAAAAGGAGACCACACTGATTGCAAGAACTACCGGGATTTCTCCCTCCTCAGTGTGCCGGGAAAGGTCCTGGCAAGGATTATTCAACATCGCCTTGCCAGGCACGCTGAGGAGAGGCTTGCGGAGCCCCAATGTGGTTTCAGACCAGGACGATCCAGCACAGATGCCATCTATTCTGTGCGTCTGCTACAGCAGACATCTTCTTGGTTATTTCGGTAAAGTCACGTAGAAGGGAAGTAATAAAATAATAAAAATAAAACATAATAAAACCGCCACTACAGCAGACATGTAAGGAATTCTGACAGGACCTACATCTCTGCTTTATTGACCTGGTCAAGGCCTATGATACCATCAATAGGCCTGGGCTATGGGTTGTGCTTTGTGCTTTCGGAGTCCCTGTCTCTCTGCTCACGATCATTAAGCACCTTCATGATGTTGGGCAGGCACGGGTAAAACTACGTGGCCGGGAGTCGGAGCCATTCCCTGTTCACCTTAAAGTGTGACAGGGATGTCCTCTGGCCCCTACACTATTTAACATCGTCTTTGACCATGTAGTTCGAGAAGATATCCATGGATGTACCGGTGGAAGTTCCATCTGGTACAGATACAATGGGAGGCTGATCGATGCCCAAGATGGGGACTGACCATCAGCTCCGCAAAAGAAAGCACCTGCCTGGGTATTTTATGCCATCAAACACTCCCCTCCCTCAGCTCCCCATGAGTGATGGGGCAGTTGTGGAGAGAGTGGAGAGCTTTCCATACCAGGGCGGTGTGCTTATGACCAGCTCCGGTTTGCAGCCAAGGTCTCACTCCGAATCAATTGAGCGGCATTATCTTTTCATCAGATATTTAATGCCACCGCACTCCCAAGCATCTTCTGCTCTGCCATATATAGGGGCTCAGTACGGGCTAGATAAGAGATGGACTGATGTAGTACAAAAAAATGTGGAGCTGATTGAACTTGCGGATGACTGGTACCAGCAGCGTCAAGATCGGCCTTTGTGGAGGAGGTTAGTGAAGGACGCTGCTGGGGATTTGGTGGCAATTGCCCTCCAGCAACAATGGAGGGTAGAGGAGTAACGCTCACAACAATGAGCAGAGCGTCGGGCGGATAGAATGCAGAGAGTGGGCACAGTGGGGCATACAGGTGTTGCATCTGCAGGTCATCTCAGTTAGGCAACTCATGGCAATTGGGTCTGTCCCGAGACCTCCTGTCAGCGAGCCTTCGACACAACACGTGGCCTGAAAGTGCACCTGGCCTGACGCATGTGCCGTTGTGACGTCACGGTCACTTAGTGGCAAATAGCAAGTTTTGGTATTGGTTGTGTGAGTGTATATATGTTGAACTTCTACCGCATCGTATGGAGCCAACGGTGCTAATCAGAGTTGCTGCTATTTACACACCGCAACAGGTACTCATTTAAGGTTGAGTCGACCTAGGTGAGGCCCAGCACCTATTTACGTATTAGTATTGGTCGTGTGCGGGAATCCAACCCTGGTCACCGGATTCGTAGCGGAGTACGCTAACCATTGCGCCACCACTCCCAACTATGGTGAGTGAGTGAGTGTGTGGAACATGATCTAGTGAGTGGGTGGCAAGTGTTGGTGAGCGAGTAAGTGGGTGAGTGTGGCGAGTGTGAGTGTGGCGAGTGAGTGGATGAGTGGGTGAAGGTGGCGAGTGAGTGGATGAAGGTGGCGAGTGAGTGGGTGAGTGTGGTGAGTGAGTGGGTGAGTGTGGCGAGTGTGGCGAGTGTGAGTGTGGTGAGTGAGTGGGTGAGTGTGGCGAGTGTGGCGAGTGTGAGTGTGGCGAGTGAGTGGGTGAGTGTGGCGAGTGAGTGGATGAGTGTGGCGAGTGAGTGGATGAGTGTGTGAGTGTGGCGAGTGAGAGTGTGGCGAGTGAGTGGGTGAGTGTGGCGAGTGAGTGGATGAGTGTGTGAGTGTGGCGAGTGAGAGTGTGGCGAGTGAGTGGGTGAGTGAGTGTGGCGAGTGAGTGTAGCGAGTGAGTGTGTGAGTGTGGCGAGTGAGTGAATGAGTGGGTGAAGGTAGTGAGTGAGTGGGTGAGTGTGGCGAGTGAGTGGGTGAGTGTGGCGAGTGAGTGGGTGAGTGTGGTGAGTGTGAATGTGGCGATTGAGTGGGTGAGTGAGTGTGGCGAGTGAGTGGGTGAGTGAGTGTGGCGAGTGAGTGGTTGAGTGTGGTGAGTGTGAGTGTGGCGAGTGAGTGTGTGAGTGTGGCGAGTGAGTGAATGAGTGGGTGAAGGTAGCGAGTGAGTGGGTGAGTGTGGCGAGTGAGTGGGTGAGTGTGGCGAGTGAGTGGGTGAGTGTGGTGAGTGTGAATGTGGCGAGTGAGTGGGTGAGTGAGTGTGGCGAGTGAGTGGGTGAGTAAGTGTGGCGAGTGAGTGGTTGAGTGTGGTGAGTGTGAGTGTGGCGAGTGAGTGGGTGAGTGAGTGTGGCGAGTGAGTGGTTGAGTGTGGTGAGTGAGTGTGGCGAGTGAGTGGGTGAGTGTGGCGAGTGAGTGGGTGAGTGTGGCGAGTGAGTGGGTGAGTGTGGTGAGTGTGAGTGTGGCGAGTGAGTGGGTGAGTGAGTGTGGCGAGTGAGTAGGTGAGTGAGTGGGTGAGTGAGTGTGGCGAGTGAGTGGGTGAGTGAGTGTGGCGAGTGAGTGGGTGAGTGTGGTGAGTGTGAGTGTGGCGAGTGAGTGGGTGAGTGAGTGTGGCGAGTGAGTGTAGCGAGTGAGTGGGTGAGTGTGGCGAGTGAGAGTGTGGCGAGTGAGTGTGTGAGTGTGGCGAGTGTGAGTGTGGCGAGTGAGTGGGTGAGTGTGGCGAGTGAGTGCGTGAGTGAGTGTGGCGAGTGAGTGGATGAGTGTGGCGAGTGAGTGGGTGAGTGAGTGGGTGAGTGAGTGTGGCGAGTGAGAGTGTGGCGAGTGAGCGAGCGACTCACCAGATGAACTCCCGGCAGTGTGAGCAGTAGGTGGGCTGCCGCAGGTAGGTGGCCATGAACTTGTGGCCGCTCACCTGGTGGACGCGCCGCCTGACGGCGCCCTGCCGCTTGCGCGCGAACGGCCGCTCGCGGAAGGTGCCCAGCTCCTCCGACTCTACACAGGCAAAGGTGCCCCATGTAGCCCACACACGTCACTGGGGCAAGGTGCTTGCTGTTAGCGAGAGGGGCGCCTCGCGAGAGGGGCTAAGGCCGCCCCCGGCCGCCGTTGTCTCCCCAGTGGTGATGTTTACTACACACTGCACCAGGTACTCATTTGAGGCTGAGTCGACCTAGCGGAGGCCCAGGACCGGTTCAGTTAATCGTCACAGGTGTTGGTGGCCGTGAGCGGGAATCGAACTCGGGCCGCCGGGTTCGTAGCGCGGTGCAGCCACTAACCACTACATGACCACTCCCAACACACAGTGACACACACACACAGTAACACACACACACAGTAACACACACACACACAGCGACACACACAGTGGCACCCTCACACACAGTGACACACACACACAGTGGCACACACAGTGTGACCCTCACACACAGTAACACACACAGTGACACACACACACAGTGACACACACACACAGTGACACCCTCACGCACAGTGACACACACACAGTGACACACACACACACACAGTGACACACACACACACAGTGTCACACACACAGTGGCACACACAGTGACACCCGCAGGACAGCGTACTCTTGGCGAGGCACTCCGTGGGCAGGCCCAGACCGCCGCCTCCACCGCCGGCCCCGGGCAGCGCGGCGGCGGCGCGGCCCTCGACGAGGCCGGGCGAGGCCGGGGGGGGCGCCACGAAGGCGGCCGCCCCGGTCCCCCCGGGCCCCCCGGCCTCCTCATGGCTCGCGGTGCCCTCGAGGTCGATCTCCACCCAGACGCGACCCTCGGGCTCCAGATCCAGCTGGGCGGGGGGTGCGGGGGGAGGGGCGAGGGTGGGGGAGGGGCGGGGGGACGGGCAGAGGGGCAGTTTTGGGGGGGGGAGTCAGTGAGTGGGTCAAGGGGGTGGTGAGTGCGAACGTTGGGTGAGCGAATGAGTGAGGGGGAGGACGTGGTGGTGAGTGGGTTGGTGAGTTCCCATGAACATCAATAGCGACATCATCACTGCTATCACCTCCACCACCACCTCCACCACCTCCAACAACAAGAACCGCCATTTGCCACTAAGTGGCGGTCACGTCAACACGACGCTTGTGCCAAGCTATGTGCATCTTGAAGCTACGTGAAGTGTCGAACGCCCGCTGGCAGGAGGTCACGGGGCAGACCAAGATGCCACAGGTCGACTGACTGAGATGACTGAGATGACTGGCTGATGCACCATCTGTGCCCCCTACTGTGCCAACTTGCTGTGCTTTAGCCACCTGGCGCTCCGCTCGTTGTTGTGAGCGTCGCTCCTCCGCCCTCCATTGTTGTTGGAGGGCGACTGCCTCCAACTGCCCAGTAGCGTCCTTCACGAGCCTCCTCCACCAAGGCCGATCTTCACACTGCTAATACCAGTCATCGGCAAGTCCACTCAGCCCCACGGTGGCTGGGCATGCGGGCTACATGGCCCAGCCAACGCAGCCTTGCCTGCCGGAGGAGCTCACCGATGGGACTTTGTCCAGATATTTCAAGGATTTGTGAGCTCTTCACACAATCAAGCCTGGTTAAACCCAGGATGGATCGTAGGCAGGCCAGCCTAAATGTTTCTAACCGGCGAAGATATTACATTAGGGGGGGTCCACGTTTTGCAAGCATAGAGAAGGGAGGGAATGACCGTGGCCGAGAAGACCCGAAGCTTCGTGCGGATTAACAGACCAGGTAGCTACCACACAGCGTTATGCAACCGATGAACAGATAATGCCGCTCTACTGATTCGGAGTGAGACCTCTGCTGTCAAACCAGAGCCGGTCATGAGCACACCGCCCAGGTATGGGAAATGCTCCACTGTTTCCACAACTGCCCTATCACCAATTGGTAGTTGTGGGGGTGGAGTGTCCGATGGTACAAAATACTCAGGCAGGTGCTTAATTTTGATGGGGCTGATGGTAAGGCCCCACCTCTTTGTGGTAAGATCCAGGTTCAGCAGCAGCGCCTCCAACTCCTCCTCTGAGTGAGCAGAAATTACCAGATCATTGGCATACATAACATGGTTGAGCAATACGGAGCATTCCCTTGACCGCACCCGGACATCGATCAGCCTCCCATTGTATCTGTGCCAGATGGAAATTCCTCCGGTACAGCTATTGAAGGCTTCACAAACTACGTGGTCGAAATAGATGTTAAATAATGTGGGAGCCAGAGGACATCCCTGCCGCACCCCAAGGTGTACAAGGAAAGGCTCTGACTCCCAGCCACGTGGCTTTACCAGGGCCCACTCACCATCATGATCGTGGGGGGAGGGTCAGGGACTCCGAAAGCACAACAACCCAGAGCCCAGGCCTACTGATGCCGGGAAAGGTCCTGGGCAAGGATTATTCAACATCGCCTTGCTAGGCACGCTGAGGAGAGGCTTGCGGAGCCCCAATGCGGTTTCAGGAAAGGGCGGACCTGCACAGATGCCATATTTTCTATCCGTCTGCTACAGCAGAGGTGTAGGGAATTCCGACAAGACCTACATCTCTGCTTTATTGACCTGGTCAAGGCCTATGACCACCACCACCACCACAATCACCACCATCACCACCTCCACCATCCTCATCTCCACCACCACCACCTCCACCATCACCACCATCATCATCACCTCCACCATCACCACCTCCACCACCTCCACCACCACCTCCACCACCATCTCCACCATCACCACCTCCACGATCACCACCTCCACCACCTCCACCACCTCCACCACCACCACCGCCACGCACCCACTGCTCGAAGTGGGTGTCCCCGCGCTGCAGGAGCTCATCGAAGCTGAGGGTGCAGTCGGCGACGAAGTCGTCGTAGCCCAGCGGAGTGTCGTGGAATACGGCCAGCTGGATGCAGCGTCCGTTGTGCACCTCCACACGAAAAGACAAAGATCCCCCGTATAGCCTTAGTGGACTGTTAGGCAATAACTGTGAGGGGGTAGTGGCCAGCACCACGCCCGGCCGCCTTTGTCCCCTAGTGGAAAATGTTTACACCGCACCAGGTACTCATTTGAGGCTCAGGACTGGTTCAGATAATCGTCACTGGTGTTGGTAGCCATGAGCGGGAATCGAAAAAGGGTCGCGGGTTTCGTAGCGCAGCATGCTAACCACTACACTACCGCTCTCCACAAGACACACACACAGACACACACAGAGACACACACACACAGACACAAACAGACACACACACAGAAACACACACACAGACACACACAGAGACACAACAACAACAAAAACAACAACCGCCATTCGCCACTAAGTGGCGGTGACATCACCACGACGCTTGTGCCAGGCCATGTGCACCATGAGACCACGTTAAGTGTTGAACGCCCGCTGGCAGGAGGTCATGGGTCGCGGGTTTCGTAGCGCAGCATGCTAACCACTACACTACCGCTCTCCACAAGACACACACACAGACACACACAGAGACACACACACACAGACACAAACAGACACACACACAGAAACACACACACAGACACACACAGAGACACAACAACAACAAAAACAACAACCGCCATTCGCCACTAAGTGGCGGTGACATCACCACGACGCTTGTGCCAGGCCATGTGCACCATGAGACCACGTTAAGTGTTGAACGCCCGCTGGCAGGAGGTCATGGGGCAGACCCAGGTGCCACGGGTCGACTGACTGAGATGAATGAGATGACTGGCTAATGCAACACTTGTGCCCCCTAACTGTGCCAACTTGCTGTGCTTTAGCCTCCCGGTATTCTGCTCGTTGTTGTGAGCGTCGCTCCTCTGCCCAACGTTGTTGTTGGAGGGTGACTGCCTCCAACTGCCCAGCAGCGTCCTTCACGAGCCTCCTCCACAGAGGCCGATCTTGACACTGCTGGTACCAGTCATGGGCAAGTTCACTCAACTCCAAGTCCTCCTGTACCACATCACTCCATCTCTTCTCTAGCCCGTGCCGCGACCGTTTAGCCCCCTCTATCCGGCCGAACAAAAGCTGTTTTGGCATGCGGTGGCTGGGCATGTGGGCTACATGACCCAGCCAACGCAGCCTTGCCTACCGGAGGAGCTCACCGATGGGACTTTGCCCAGATCTTTCAAGGATTTGTGAGCTCCTCACACAATCCAACCTGGTTAAACCCAGGATGGATCGTAGCCAGGCCAACCTAAATGTTTATAACCGGCGAAGATGCTCTATTAGGGGGATCCACGTTTCGCAAGAGTAGAGAAGGGAGGGAATGACCGTAGCCGAGAAGACCTGAAGCTTCGTGCGGAGCGGCAGACCAGATAGCTTCCACACAGCGTTACACAACCGATGAAAAGATAGTGCCGCTCGACTGATTCGGAGAGAGACCTCTGCTGTTAAACCGGAGCTGGTCATGAGCACACTGCCCAGGTATTGGAAACTCTCCACTCTGTCCACAACTGCCCCATCACCGATTGGGAGTTGTGGGAGTGGAGTGTCCATACTCTTAGGTTTTTTCGGTAAAGTCACGTAGGTAAAAATAAATTATGAAAATAAAAATAATAGAAATAATAACAGAAATAACAAATTAGAAATTATCAATCACGACGTTTCTGAGGCAACACAAGTCTCCATCATCAGGTGGGACCGTCACAGCTAGATTTACTGTAACCAGTACAGTAAAGTGGAGTTTCCGATGGTACAAAATACCCAGGCAGGTGCTTAGTTTTGGTGGGGCTGATGGGAAGGCCCCATCTCTTAGTGACACGCTCCAGTTTTAGCAGCAGCGTCTCCAACTCCTCCTCTGAGTGAGCAGCAATTACCAGATCATCGGCATACATAACGTGGTTGAGCAATAGGGAGCCATCCCTTAACCGCACCCGGGCATCAAACAGCCTCATATTATATCTGTACCAAATGGAAATTCCTCCAGTACAGCTATTGAAGGCTTCATGAACTACGTGGTCAAAATAGATGTAAAATAATGTGGGAGCCAGAAAACATCCCTGTTGCACTCCAAGGTGTACAGGGAATGGCTCTGACTCCCGGCCACGTAGCTTTACCCGGGCCCGTTCACCATCATGAAGGTCCATAATGAGCGTGAGCAGAGGGTCAGGGACTCAGAAAGTACAAAGTACAACCCAGAGCCCAGGCCTGCTGATGGTATCATAGGCCTTGACCAGGTCAATAAAGCAGAGATGTAGGTCTTGTTGGAATTCCCTACACCTCTGCTGTAGCAGACGGACAGAAAATATGGCATCTGAAACCGCATTGGTGCTCCGCAAGCCTCTCCTCAGCGTGCATAGCAAGGTGATGTTGAATAATCCTTGCCAGGACCTTTCCCAGCACACTGAGGAGTGAGATGCCCCTGTAGTTGTTACAGTCTGTGCGGTCCCCTTCTTAAAGAGGGAGACCACCAGGGCATCCGTCCAATCCTGCGGAACCCGTCCAGTGGCCCAGACTGTTGTTATGATGTCATGTAGGGCAGTCTGTTCACAAACGCCACCCTCCCTCAGCATTTTGCTTGGGAGATCATCTCTGCCCGGTGCCTTTCCTGGTCTCAGACTCTGGATCGCCTTCAGTACTTACTCATCAAATGGCACCTCAGCCAGCCACTCACAGGGGGTGACTTCCTATTCCAATATTTGAGGCACCGCAGCCTCAGCAGGGTCATCCCCACATTGTGCCACGATGTTTTCCTAGCTGAGGGATTTCCCCTCCCCCAGGACCTCACAGAAATGCTCAGCAAATCTGCAAACCTGTTTCTGGGGGTCAGAGATTGAATCACAGTTTTTTCCCCTAATGATGGAAATATGTGTGGTGCTGCAGGTTACTTTTTTGATGGAATTAAATAGGGATTTGTGATCGCAGGCCACTGAGGCAGACTCCATCTCCTCAGAAACCCGCGACCACTACCCATCCTTGCAGCGCCTCACGGCTCTCCGAACCTCCGAGCGAAGGCTGCGGTAAGCCTCCTCATTCTCTGACGTGGAATGCTGTAGACGATTAGAGTGGGCCTGTCGCTTTTTCTCAACCATCCGGGTCTCTGGGGAGGTCTGGACCGCGTACCCAAAGCAGCCATTGCAGCTGCATGAGTCACAGTCCTAAACCTCACCCATTTCCCCTCGACATCAGGAGGAGTGGGGGACGATGCCAACCCCAGCCACAAGCAATGATGAAATTCTCGCTTGCAACTTTCATCAGCTAACTGAGACCAGGCCACTTTTGGTTGGAATGGGGTCCTGGGTGTACACCCACCACCGGAGTGGAAGAATGGCAGGCGCATCTTACAGATGACTAGTCGATGGTCAGAGGGCAGATCAGCTCCACGGTAGGTCTTGGTGTCAAGGACATGGGCTCGCATCCGCTGGTCCATCACTATGTAGTCCAGCAGATTTTCTGGACCCGGCATGCATCCATGATGTTGTGTGGATGCGCCGATGCCGGAACAGCGTGTTGGTAATTACAAGCCCATGGGCTGCACAAAAATCTAGCAGCCTCCTACTGTTGTTATTGAGCTGATCCTGGCCAAACCCCATCTGGCGGAGCCAGTCTCTCCAGCACAAGCTTATTAGTTAGATATTTAAGTCGTGGTTTAGTGTTAATTTATTGAAGGTGGAGGGGTTACCAGCCCCTCGCACCCATTTAGCCACTGTGGTGGTCACAGACGCCATGAGGGGAGAGGACCAATTGGAATTGGCCCTCCCCCCACAGCACTGTCCATGACAGCGTTGCCCATCCAGCACCGCGAGGACACACACACAGACACACACACAGACACACACACAGAGACACTCACAGACACACACACATAGACACACACACAGAGACACACACAGAGACACACACAGAGACACACACACAGAGACACACACAGAGGACCCGCGTGGCCTCTGCACGCTGCCCGGGGACAAGTGAGGAACCACCCGGGAGGGCGTCCGCCACGGAGATGGAGCGAGGATTTTGGCTGCTGCTATGAATTTCCACACGACGACGATGAGAAGCCGCCACTTCGTCGAGCTATCATAAAAAATAAACAAAGAGATTAGTTGCAGCGATCGGCAGGTAACTCGTCAACTGTGGAGCGTGACGTCATCGTACCACTGCCTGACTCTTAACGAATGACGTCACGGGATCTCTGTCGCTGTTCACTGTGACGTAGGCGACGACAATGTTTTTGTTTATTGTTACCAGGTAAGGGCCCCACTGAGTTGTACAGCTCTTTATCAGAAACGACTCGGCCATCACAAATGACAGCTCAACGAAGTGAGCTTATCATCGTCATTATCACGTGGAAATGTCTTGCAGCCAAATACTCTATACGTGTGACGTTGAGTCTGAATGTGGAGGGGAATAACTGGAGAAGGATCCAGAGAAAGATCCATGTGGCCACGCGGAGCGGGAGAGACACGCAAACTCCAAATATGCAGCCGGCATCGTCGGGGTCGGGATCGAACCCACGACCTCGTGTATACTTCGCGAGGTAGATGACATCTCTTAGCCACCGGGGCGACCTTATACAGGGCGGCCGCTAGGATTCGAACCGCGAGCCTCCGCAGCAATACATATCGAGGAGCTGCATTAAGCAGCGCCCGTGCCCACCGAGGGGTGCTGTAGCTGCTGCTACTGCTGCTACTTCCGTATGGCTGCTGATGTAGATGCAGAGACAACAACAACAACCACAATGTCACGTCAGCAGGAGTAGCGGAGTCGTGTTGTATCATCGCTGTGATGATGTCTCCGTCATCGTATTTGTGGATCGGGGCATTGTCCATAGACTAATATTGCCCATGAACTAACGTTGCTCATAGACTAACACTGCACATAGACAAACACTGCACATATACTTGCATTGCATAAAGACTAACACAACATTGCCACGGACCCCAAGCTGTGTTCCTGCCAAGGCAATATTGCCGCGGACCTCAAGCTGTGTTTTTGCCAAGGCAACATTGCCGCGGACCCCAAGCTGTGTTCCCGCCCTCACGCTCCCCCCCTGCTTGCCTAGATCTCCCTGCCGGCGAAGGTGCGATGCATAAATGGAGAGAGACGCCACCCACACCGAGGTTGCGGCCTAGCTCGCGCCCTCACGCTCCTCCAAACACTCTAGCACACGGGCGAGAAGCCCTTCATGTGTGACGAGATCAGCAAGACGTTTCCTCGCGCTCGGCCTACAAGTATAAATATTTTATATTTTCGCTTGTGTGTTCAACTGTGTGTAACTCTGATATTTTAAAGATGGCAATTATCCTGCTGTGTATCCTACTGCTGTCCCTCCCGGCCATATCTAGTGCCACACTCAACTCTACAAACGGCTACCCGCGTTACTTCGCGTCCATACTTATTGCTAAATTTGCCACTACACCTGCTAATGAAACAGCTATAGACACTTCTACACTCCATCATTGTACCCTTTTGAACCGTATCTTTGTCCCATAACTTCACCAGCACGCCTTCCAAACTTCATTCTGCTCTTAAAAATATCACCATCTGCGAGCGCTGCTATTCGTCCAAGGTTCGCCGCTCTTCATCCTTTCACAGAAGATACCTGTGCAAACTGTTAATTCTACTTTTCTTATTTTTGGGAGGTATTGAGCTTCATCCTGGCCCAAATGTAAAGAACTCGTGTAATTCTTTAGATTTTTCTGGCAGAAAAGGTGTCGTGGTTCTACACGCCACCATCAGAGGGCTTGTGATTAAATTAAGTCAACTAAAACTAAAAGTGGCAAATCTGGACCCAGACATTTTTGCCTAACAGACATTTCTTACTCCGGCCGTCAATGACTTGCAGATTACGATTGACAACTACAACCTTTTTCGGCTTGACCGAGGATCTAAAGGAGGTGGAATTGCCATCTATGTTCGCAATACTATTGCATGTTCACCGGCTTACTCCGTGTTTAAAAAATGTTGCTTTGAAGGTCTGGCTCTTAGAATAACTCTCCCAAATAATCAACAGATATTGGTAGTGTGCTGCTATAGACCGCCTAGTGGGAAGGATGTTGAAGCTGCGTCTGCACGGAGAGAGCTTCTTGGGGGCCTCCCTAAAGGTGAAATAGTTTTAGTGGGTGATTTAAATTGGAATTGGCTAAACCCGCCAGCCGTGGCCACAAATTTTGCAGATGAATTTAACCTGTTTCAATTAATAAATGACCCCACAAGACCCAACCTAAACAATCCAGGACAGTCATTTCTGCTTGACATCCTATTGACGAATGCCCCTCACAATTTCGCACTGACTGGTGTTCTGGGTAATAACCTTAGTGATCACTCTTTCATATTTGGGGTGAGATCATCAGCCAGACCCAAAGCCCCCCCCCCCTAAATTGGTTGAGAAGCACTCCATGAGACACTTCAGCTCTCAGGCATTTACTAATGATGTGCTTAACTCGGATATTGACAAGGTCTGTGATATCCCCAACTTGACTACGGCTTGGGAGACCTTCAGTGATCACTCTTTCATATTTGGGGTGAGATCATCAGCCAGACCCAAAGCCCCCCCTAAATTGGTTGAGAAGCACTCCATGAGACACTTCAGCTCTCAGGCATTTACTAATGATGTGCTTAACTCGGATATTGACAAGGTCTGTGATATCCCCAACCTGACTACGGCTTGGGAGACCTTCAGGTACACGTTTCTCCAAATTATTAACAAACATGCTCTGTTGGTTAGATTTAAAACTAAAGGCAACCGCTCACCATGGTTTGATCCTTTGATTACTAAGCTCATGAAACTAGGGACAAGGCTTGGGCATGGGCTCAGAAAAGTAATTTGGTCAATGACTGGCTAGAATACAGGATTTTAAGGAACAGATGTGTAAAAAAAATACGGCATGCAAAAAATGCCTACTTTTCCTCCACTCTCCTGGAATCAGATGGAAATGCCAGGATCTTCTGGATAACAATCAAATGTATCGAAAAGGCACCCAAAACAGATAATCTGCCCGTTGAGCTTAACCGAAATGGGGAATATTTTTCAGAGCTCAAAAAATAGTTGACACTTTTAACCTTCATTTTTCTGAAGCTGAAAACCTTTTTGATAATGTATTGGGAGTCACCCCTGCCCATGCAAATTCCTACACCCCTGTCCAAACATTAAACGAATTTAGTTTCCAGCCAATCCACGATAGTAATGTTCTGAAACAACTGTCCTAACTCAAAGGGTCCTCCTCTACCGGAGCAGATAGTACTCCCGTCTTCGCTCTGCTAACTCTTGGTCACCTAATATACAAACCTATAGCCCATTTTTTTCAACCTGTCCATCAAAGAAGCATCCGTACCTCTAGAATGGAAACATTCCTATGTTCGTCCACTTCATAAAGGGGGCCCTAAAGATGATTTAAATTACTACCAACCTATCTCAATTCTTTCCCCGTTGATGAAAAGTTTTGAAAAATTATTGAACTACCAAATTAGCACTTTCCTGTCCGACAACAATCTATTACATCTAAAACAATCTGGGTTCCGAAAAAAATACAGCACCACATCTGCTTCATTAGACCCTCTGAATCACATTTACAGTAGCCTTGATAATAAGCAGTACTGCACCAGTCTTTTTCTTGACTTGTCCAAAGCCTTTGATACAGTCGACCACAACACCCTGCTTAGTAAACTAAGTTGCCTCCGTTTCTCCAAATACGCAGTAGAATGGTTAAAAAATTACCTCTTTTCTCGCACCCAAACTGTATTCACAGATGGTTGGAGGTCAAACAGTGTTAAGATAACAAAAGGGGTTCCACAGGGTTCCATCCTCGAACCCTCTTATGTCAATGACTTGGGCACTGACCTGAATCATTCCTGGGTAAATTTTTTGCAGATGACACAATACTGATTACTGCTGGCCGCTCTCCGAATAATGTGATTTCTAAACTCCAGGGTGATTTCAACAAACTACAACATCAGCTAGTTGCTCTTAAACTAGTCCTGAATACCTCCAAAACCAAAGTGCTATGCTTCTCACCAGGACTAAAGCGGGAAGTTATTTTCCCCCCATTACATTCCTTAAATAATTATCAAATAGAGCAAGTCAAGATCTATAAGTATTTTGGGGTCATCCTGGATTCAAAACTGAAATTTTAAGATCACATTGATTATATTGGTAAAAAGACAAAATAAAAATGGTTTTCTGTATCGACACAAGCACTGCTTCCCCCCTATGTTCCGTTTGGAATTGATAAATGCTACCATACTGCCTCTACTTGATTACTGTGACATCGTATACAAATCAGCCCCAAGCACTGTACTGAAGAAGCTTGACTCAATTTATCACTCGGCCTTAAGATTTGCATTGAAATGCCCATATAGGACTCACCACTGTGATCTCTACATTGGGTCAAACTTAACATCTCTTAATGTTCGACGGCTTGTGTACCAGATTTTATTTATTCACGATGTACTTACAAAAACATCCGCAGACTACCTGCTGGATCTCCTCTCTGTTTCGAAGAACAAATGTGATCTAAGGTCTTCGCTCATTTACCAGCTTCACATTCCTTATTGCCGTACAAATAATGGAGGTAGGGCCTTTGCTATTGAGGCCCCCAGGGTCTGAAATGCAATTGCCAATAAACTGCAACTTGAATCACTATGAGATCTTCACTAAAAACTGATCTAGAGGAGTTGTACACCCCTAGCTGCCACTGCTATTCAGTGGCCTAAAATCAAATGTTTTCATTCCGGATGACCGCTGCAACGTATGATCTTGTGTTTTGATTTATTGTGCTGATCTTTAAAGATGCATTTGAAAAATGTTGATACTCCTGTAATGCGAGCGTAAATGGGGTTGTTGCTGACCTCTGGTCCAATCACGCGGCCCGGGGCATTGGGGGGCGGAGCCTGGTCTGCGGGGCGTGTGGGAGGGGCCACCGTTCACCTCGGCTCCAATGGGAGGCGAGGTGAATGGGGGCGGAGCTAGCGGGGTAGTATGGGAAGGCCGGATCTGACGATCCGGGAGGCGGGAGTCAGGGTCACGTGGGAGGAATCGATATAAGTGGGAGCCCGGAAGAGATCGGGGCAGTCAGGGAAGTTAAGAGGCTGAGCCACGTTGGGTGGTGAGGAAAGATCCGCGCCATCAGCCACGTGGCCGAAGGACCTCAGCACGCCGTCGGCCAGCGGTGTGCGGGAATAGAGGAGCTAACGGAGGAGCGTGCGGGGCACGCGAGAGAGAGCGTGCGTGGCACGCGAGAGAGAGAGCGTGCGTGGCACGCGAGAGGGAGTGTGCGCGGGGCGCGCGCGAGACGACACTGGTCCGAGAGGAGGCCAGTGGGGGTGCGGAGAAGAACCTGAATAAAAGACAAACGGAGACCAGCATCGCCTGACGGAGTCTTTTATTACACTGGTGTGAGAAGTGGAACGAGATGTCAAAACATCTCAAGAAAAAGAATATACCTGCACCATCTTCAGAAGACGAAGAGGACCTTCCTCCGGCGGTGGTGGTCCCGACCATGAAAGGCGTGGGCGAAGTGGCTGCGAGCGACACGACAGGAGTACAAGATGTCGTCGGGGCGGCCGGGCCGTCTGCGTCGACGGGCGCCGAGGACGGCTGGCGACACATGGCAGTCCAGCTTGATTCGCTGCGGGCCGTTCTGCTGGATTTAGTTACCCTGGTCGCGCCAGCGACGATGCCGGATCGGCCACGTGGCGGGCCTTCAAGCGGGGAGCCTTCGGGTGGGGCCAAGCCGTCCGCCATTGGGGCCTCTGCGACGCTTCCCGCCCTCTCCGACACGCGGCAGGACGCCGCCATCTTGGGTGTGGTCCCGGACGAACGGCGGGAAGCTGCCATCTTGTCGCCGCCGCGGCGGGAAGCCGCCATCTTGTCGCTGCCACGGCGGGAAGACGCCATCTTGTCGCCGCCGCAGGGGACGCCTGCATTGGAAGACGGCAGCTCGGGGACTCGCAGCCATTGCTTGACGACGATTAAAGAATTCTCAATTGGAGGAGATTGGAGCGAATTTGCGTGGCGTTTTGAGTCGGCCGTCCGATCCACCAAGTGGATGGATGCGGAGGCCTTGGAAGTTCTGCTGATGCTCCTGGACGACAAGTCTTTGAAATTCTTCCGCTCCATCAAGGCCGCGAAGAAGGCGACACTGAAAGAGTCGTTCAACGAAATGGTGAAAGCGTACGAGCCTCCAGATGACGCACACCGCAGATTCGTCCAGAGGCAACGGGCACCCGAGGAATCGCCTGTGGCTTTCCAGGGTGCTGTGCTTGAGCTGGCCATGGCCGCGTATCCAGAGACGGAGCCCGACTTGTTGGAGCCCTTGATACTGGGTAAGATGTTGGAGCTGTCCAAGGACTTGGGCATTCCGATGCCGATATGCGGCCATGAGCAGCTGACCTCGCGGATGGCAGCCAAGTGCCTGGACGCGCAGTTCAACTTGCGCCGTTGGGCACAGGTGACCGCCTGGACGGGAAGCCCGACCGTGGAGGGAGGCGCCACCGGGTGGACTCTGTCAAAGGCCGTCTTCGTGCCGGACGAGAGGGGGCCTGGCGATCTCTCTGCAGCGGCGGCCCAGTGGGTTCCTCGAGGGGGAGCGGAGTCGCGCTCCGGCCCACCGCTGAGGGATCGTCGAGACGGGGGGGGGGAGCCAGGCGGCGGGCCGACTCGCCGAGTTACCGCTTCGGCCATCTTGGACACTTCGCGCGGGACTGTCGGAGTTGCCCTCGCCCGCCTCTTCAGCCGGAGTCCCCGGCCAAGGACGCGACGTCAACGCCGGAGTCAACCATGTCAGGCAAGTCGGTACGCATCAGACACCCGGCAAGGCCTGTCATCTCATGCATCACCGTCGGTATGCGTTCCGGGGGCCTGTTCTAACGGGGAGACTCTAAGGGATCCATGTCACTCGCTGACACAGTGGCGGAAATTGGCACGGAAGGTGGTCGCAGCCGCTACTGGGTCGTCGACCGTGCCGGGTACGATACAGGGGGTCGACGTGCGGATTTTGGTAGATTCGGGCGCGTCCGCAACTATCATCTTGGACGTGATATTCCATCTCCTGTTCATTCCGCCATCGGGGGTACGACCGGTTTACGATTCATGTGTTGCGGCGAACGGAGGGAGTATGGGCATCGTTGGTCAGGTGGAGGCGCGTATTTCGGTTGGGGGTGTGTCGGCTTCGGGGACGGTGTTAATCTCCAGGTCCCTTGCTGTGCCGTGTTTGTTGGGGACCGATTTCCTGGCAAAGATGCCCATTCAGATAAGGGTTGATCAGAATTGTATTGAGTTACCGGCGGGCCAGAAGATTTTCTTTTTGCCGTCGCCGCGGGGACAGTCCGCTCCGGACCGTCAGGTGCAGGCGCTATCCGATGTTTCGGTCGGCATTCCACCTGGCTCACAGATGCTTATCCCACTGCGTTATCGGAAGCCCGTGCCTGGGGTCGAGGGGGCGGCGGGGGTGTTGTTGTCGCCATCCAACGCGGTTACGGATGGCCTGGCGCTGGTCGCGGCACGAACGATTGTTCGGCCGGGTCAGCCTCCGTTTTTGCAAGTGTTGAATGGAGGCGCGGACAATGTCGTCGTGCCGGCCGGAACCGTTTTGGCACATGCTACGACCGCCTTCACGGCCCATGACGATCCGGCCTACCGGGGCCTCGTAGGGGGGTTTCGGCCTCGACGGCGCAGGACGATCGATGGATCGCCGGGTTGTGCCAAGAAAATGCGTCCTTGACTACGGACCAGCGGTCCGCGCTTCGCGAGCAGTTGGAGAAATATTCTGATGTCTTTAGTAAAGACGATTTCGATCTGGGACGCACCTCGTTGCTCTCCGACCATATTGATACCGGGGATGCTGCTCCCATTCGGATGAATCCACATCGGTTGAGCCCGGCGGAGAGGGATCATGTACGCGGCGCGGTAGATGATATGCTAGCCGCTGACATTATCTCTCCGTCCAACAGCCCGTGGGGCGCTCCGGTGGTCCTGGTAAAGAAAAAGGATGGTAATTTACGGTTTTGTGTCGATTTTCGGAAGTTAAACAAGGTGTCGGTTGCGGACGCTTACCCCCTGCCGCGTATGGATGACAGCTCCCCCTGGACGAGTCCTCGAGGGAAAAGACGGCTTTCCGTACGCCGCAGGGCCTGTTTCAGTTTAATTGTCTTCCCATGGGGTTGAACGCTGCCCCTGCTACGTTCCAGAGGTTGATGGAACTCGTGTTGACCGGTCTGCAGTGGGACACGTGCTTGATATATTTGGATGATGTTATTGTGTTCAGCCGTACGTTTGAGGAGCATCTTCAGAGATTGGATGCTGTTTTTGCTAGGGTGCGTTCCGCCAATTTGAAATTTAAGCCCAAGAAGTGTCACATTTTGCAACGATCCGTGCACTATTTGGGCCACATAGTCAGCTCTGACGGTGTGGCCACGGACCCGGAGAAAACGGCGTGCGTCGATTCCGGGCCACGGTGGGTGACGTGTGTCGTTTTGTCGGGTTCGCTTCCTATTATCGCAGGTTCGTTCCAAATTTTGCCATGATCGCTAGGCCGTTGCACCTCCTTACGGCAAAGAACCGGAGGTTCAGCTGGGGGCCGGCGGAGGAGGCGGCGTTTCATGGCCTACGCTATCGCTTGGCGTCAGCGCCGACGCTGGACTACCCTGATTTCACTCTGCCTATAATTCTGGATACCGGCGCTAGTGACACGGGGATTGGGGCCGTCCTATCACAGTTTAAGGGTGGCGTCGAGCGCGTGGTGGCTTACGGGAGCCGCGTTTTATCTCCGGCAGAGACCCGCTACTGCGTTACCCGCCGGGAACTGTTGGCTATAGTGCATTTTGTCCGTCAATACCGGCCGTATTTGTATGGCCGCAAATTTATTGTGCGCACGGACCACGCGGCTCTACAATATTCCCTGAAAGTTGACCAACCGTCTGGCCAATTGGCGCGATGGTTGGAAACTTTGCAGGAATTTTAGTGTGAGATTCAATATCGTAAGGGGTCGTGTCACACAAACGCGGGCGCGCTCTCCCGATTGCTGCAGGGATCCCCCTGCGCCTGTGCCTCTGGCACAAATAGGTGCACACGGGTTCCACCGCCCCCGCGTCTTGTCGTGTCCGCTGTGGAGATGCCCGGGGCTTCCACGTGTCCGGAACCGGCCGACGGGGTTTTGAATTTGCCACGTTCCGTGTGGATTCGAGAGCAATTGCTCGATGATTCGCTGGAGGCCTTACGGAGTCGGGCTGCAAAGGAGAGGGGATATCCGTCGTCCGATGGGACGCCGGGAGCGGCTCTCCGTGACGGCTTGTTGATGTGGAGGGAAGGCTTGCACGATCGCTGGCGTCTTGTTGTGCCGTCGTCGTTGCGATATGCGTTGATTCGGATTCTGCACGCTGAGAAGTTGTTACATCTCGGGGTGCAGAAAACCTTGTTGACGTTACAGCGGGATTATTTTTGGCACGGCATGACGACTGATGTCGTCGGGCATATTCGGGCGTGCTCCGACTGTGCCCGGCGGAAGCCGCCTAAGCAACCGTATGTTCCCCCAGTGCAGTCGATACAAAGTGTCGCGGGTTAACGAGTTGGTGGCGTTGGATATTCTGGGGCCCTTTCCCCCATCCGCTCGGGGGAACAAATTTTTGTTGGTCGGGGTTGAATATCTTTCCCGCTGGCCGATGGCCTGGCCCTTGCCCGACCAGTCGGCGGCGTCTATCACGGAGGCATTTCTGTTCGGATATGTGATGGACAAGGGGGCGTCGGAAAGGTTGCTTACAGACCAAGGGCGAAATTTTTCTTCCAACCTATTGCGGGATGTGTGCGACGCACTGGGGAATAAGAAGGTTCGGACGTCTCCCTACCATCCACAAACTGATGGGACGGTTGAACGGTTGAACCGGACCCTGTCGGCCATGCTCTGTCATACGGTTATCGAGAAGCAGGCCGATTGGGATTTGCATATCCCTGGGGTGCTCTCCGCTTACCGGATGGCGCCGCATGCGTCAACAGGGTACTCACCCTTCTTTTTGATGTACGGCCGCGAGAATGTGCCGCCAGCAGTAGTGCAACTTGGCAGGCGGGTGAGGGGTCCTGTTAAGCCCCTCCCCGAGTATTTTCGTGACGCCGCTCGACGCGTGGCGGAGGCGCGGGAGGCAGCCCGATTGGCTACGCCAGGACCCAGGCCCGGAATGAACGTTGCGCCCGGCGCTCTCATTGTGGGTCCCCCTGGCGAGTGGGGGACATGGCCTGGCTCCACTGCCCACAGGTACCGGTGGGGACCTCCCCTAAGTTGCACAAACCCTGGCAGGGGCCGGTTGTGCTTATTATCGGATCGCGGCGTTGGTACGTTCACACGTCCTGATTGAAACCCTACGTGGCCCCGCGAGTGGATGCGTCATCTCCTAACGTTGCCTTGCCGGTGTCTGCCGCGTCCGATGCGCCACTGACTTTGCCTGTTCAACCTGCAAGCGCGCCTGTCATGCCTCCTGTAGACGGGCCGCTGTGATTCTGCCGGACACAGGGATTCCTGCACCAGGTGGGCCTACCACGGCGACGGGGACATTTGGCCCCGCTGCCCCTCCAACCCCGCCGCGGTTGCAGTCCTCCACCAGCGTCGGATGGTTCCGGTTCCGCCGCTCCTAAAACCCTGTCGGGACTGCGACCCGCACTCATTCCAAATCCCTTCCCTTTCGTTAAGTGTGTTGTTGTTATACTCTCCGTGGTGTCTGGTGATTCCTAATTGTGATGCTGTCGCTCGCATTATTTTATCCTATTGCAGCCGGGACGGCTGGATTTTTCATCAGGGGGGGGGGGGCCATGTAAGGCGAGCGTAAATGGGCTTGTTGCTGGTCCAATCACGCGGCCCGGAGCATTGGGGGGCGGAGCCTGGTCTGCGGAGCGTGTGGGAGGGGCCACCGTTCATCTCGGCTCCAATGGGAGGCGAGGTGAATGGGGGCGGAGCCAGCGGGGTAGTATGGGAAGGCCGGATCTGATGATCCGGGAGGCGGGAGTCAGGGTCACGTGGGGGGAATCGATATAAGTGGGAGCCCGGAAGAGATTGGGGCAGTCGGGGAAGTTAAGAGGCTGAGCCACGTTGGGTGGTGAGGAAAGATCTGCGCCATCGGCCACGTGGCTGAAGGACCTCAGCACGCCGTCGGCCAGCGGTGTGCGGAGTGCGGGAATAGAGGAGCTAACGGAGGAGCGTGCGGGGCACGCGAGACAGAGCGTGTGTAGCACGCGAGAGAGAGAGCGTGCGTGGCACGCGAGAGGGAGTGTGCGCGGGGCGCGCGCGAGACGACACTGGTCCGAGAGGAGGCCAGTGGGGGTGCGGAGAAGAACCTGAATAAAAGACAAACGGAGACCAGCATCGCCTGACGGAGTCTTTTATTACACTCCTACTGATGCTCCTGCTGTTGTGGAGTGACTCATGCAGCCAGCTATGGCTACAGGGTTTGGTGGTACATGTTTTTTATGTTGATTATTGTGAAATTTCGGTCACAGTTCCTATGATCACTGTTACATTGCTTTTGGCTTTATTTTGGTGATTTCAAAAAGTTTTATGGTTTCGCCATGTTTGTTTGTTATAGTACGGAGTTAGAATGATGGCTTTAATCTAAGTTGTCTTGTGGTTGTTGTTTGACTTGCATCCCACTGGGATTTTTGCACAGCGTTGGTGTACGGTGCGTTTTTTCTGGAAGACTTTGCAGTTTTTTCCTGGATTTTTCTGTTTGCGCGTCGTCACTTTAAGATGTTTTCTTGTTCATGTTTTTGTTTTTTGTTTGTTGCGGTTGCACCCGATTCAAGAGCCGAATGGCTCACAGGGCTATACCAAATAAATGAAACTGAAAAACTAACATTGCCCATAGACTAACATTGCCCATAGAAATGACTGCACATAGATGGACTTACGGCTGATATAGCTGCAGAGCAACAACCACAATCTATGTGCAGTGTTCGTCTTATCTGCCGGCCTGACCACCTCAATGTGTTATTGCAAGTTGTTGTCGTTGTTTCTGCATCAGCCTTGGCATGCGACGAGACGAAGTTCCTCTCCATCCCGCCCCTCCCAAATCTCATTCAACGACAATCACCTCGCTCCATCCAAGACGTGTGACCATTACCCCCGTCCGTTGCAACGTTCACGCGAGTAGCTGTTTGTGGCTGGCCGCCTCGCGTGTTTGGGGCTGTCGGGCCCTGTGCTGAGCAACCGTTGGGTTTCTAAGAAAGAAAGAAACCCCGAGGATTCGCGCCTTCACGGAATACTGATGGCGTGAAGCGCCGACGATGCCGATGTGGATGATGATGATGCGGATAATAATTCGGATGATGTTGATTATGCAAATGATGATTTGAATGATATTTATGATGATGCGGTGATGATGTTGTGGATGATGTTGATGATGTGGATACGGATGATGTTGATATTGATGATGATGCGGATCATGATGACTACTAATGCAGATGATGATGATGATGATACGGATGATGATGATGATGTTGTGGATGATGATGATGTTGTGGATGATGATGATGTTGTGGATGATGATGTTGACGATGATGATGTTGACGATGATGATGTTGACGATGATGATGTTGATGATGATGATGTTGACGATGATGATGAGAACGCTGCTGCTGCCTGGACCGCGCTCACCTCCGTCCAGAACTCCTCGTCCCATCGCGGGTCGTTGCTGCGGCTGCGAGTCTGCGTCTGCCCGATCCGCGTCTCGTCCACGTTGACCGCCACGTAGGGGTCGAGCAGCGTCGTGCCCTGGGCGCGGGGGCTCAACGAGAGCCGCTGGGACCACGGAGTCGGCCTCAGCGCCACGGCCCCGCGCACGCGGACACGCAGCGAGCCCGAGAAGAACACCATGACTACCTCCCCCCCCCCCCCGAGTCTGGCTGGCTGGCTGGCTTAATGAACCTCGCTACGGCTCCACAAACCTCGCTCTGGCTCTCGGGAATGTCACCCAACGAGGCCTTCGTTGCAAGTGCCTTTGTCTGGCTCAATGAGCCTTGCTCTGGCTCTCAATGAGTCTCTGGAATTTCAGACGACGATGATGTCGATGATGATGGTAGGAGCGATAGTGGGCGATGCTACTGCCGATGCCACTGCTGACGATGATTGCTACGATAACAGCAGTTGCTCAAAAGGTATCGGCGTGTTGACAATCTCGCTACACCTGCACCGCTTACATCACCGCCATCAATCACGCTAATGACGATGATGCTGCTGTTGCTGCTGCTGAGGATAATGATGATGTGGAGGAGGAGCTGTCAACCCGTCTTCATAAGGGTGATCTTCATCATCATCACCACCACCACGATCACCACGACTTGCAGCTGCTAATCTTGCGGACGAGATGATGACGATGTCAACCCCGAGTCCTTATCAACTCCGTCACGTGCAGCAGCAGCAGCAGCTGGGGAAGGGTAGCCAGGTGGGTGGTGGTGGTGGTGTGTTGATGTGTGTCCAACTTCTTTCGCACCGCACGTAGCCAAACGGTGCTAATCGCAGGTGATGATGATGTTAGACGTCAACACCTCTTTATCATCATCAACGTCGTGATGATGATGTTGGTGGTGGTCCTCGTGGTTCTGGTGGTCCTCGTGGTTCTGGCGATCCCAAAGAAATCCAGGCCGTTGTGGCTGCTGTCCGGGCGACAAAGAGGAGGGGGGAGGAGGAGGGGGGAGGATGGGGAAGGAATCACATTTGGTCCCGGGCAGTTCCCCCCCCCCACTCATTGCACCGCGCACGTGCCTGTGTGTGTACGTGTGTGTGTGTACGTGTGTGTGTACGTGTGTGTGTGCGTGTGTGTGTACGTGTGTGTACATGTGTGTGTGTGTACGTGTGTGTGTACGTGTGTGTGTACGTGTGTGTACATGTGTGTGTGTACACGTGTGTGTGTGTACGTGTGTATGTGTGTACCTGCGTGTACGTGTGTGTGTACGTCTGTGTGTGTACGTGATCAGGCTGGCTGAGAAAAAGCGACATGCCCACTCTCATCGTCTACAGCATCCCACGTAAAAGAATGAGGAGACTTGCCTCAGCCTTCGCTCGGAGGTTCGGAGAGCCGCGAGGCACTGCAAGGATGGGTGGTGGTCGCGGGTTGCTGATGAGATGGAGTCTGCCTCAATGGCCCGCGATCACAAATCGCTATTACCATCATTAGGAACAGGTTTGCAGATTTGCTGAGCATTTCTGTGAAGTCCTGGGGGAGGGGAAATCCCTCGGCATGGAAAACATCGTGGGACAGTGGGGATGACCCTGCTGAGGCTGCGGTGTCTCAAAAATTGGAAGAGGAACTCACCCCCTGTGAGTGGCTGGCTGAAGTGCCATCTGTTGAGGAAGTACTGAAGGTGATTCAGAGTCTGAGACCAGGAAAGGCACCGGGCAGAGATGATCTCCCAAGCGAAATATTGAGGGAGGGAGGCGTTTGTGCACAGACTGCCTTCATGACATCATAACAACAGTCTGGACCACTGGATGGGTTCCGCAGGATTGGAAGGATTCCCTGGTGGTCTCCCTCTTTAAGAAGGGGGACCGCACAGACTGTAACAACTACAGGGGCATCTCACTACTCAGTGTACCAGGAAAGGTCCTGGCAAGGAATATTCAACATCGCCTTGCCAGGCACGCTGAGTAGAGGCTTGCGGAGCACCAATGCGGTTTCAGGAAAGGGTGGTCCTGCACAGATGCCATATTTTCTGTCCGTCTGCTACAGCAGAGGTGTAGGGAATTCCAACAAAACCTACAGCTCTGTTTTATTGACCTGGTCAAGGCCTATGATACCATCAGTAGGCCTGGGCTCTGTGTTATTCTTCGTGCTTTTGGAGTCCCTGACCCTCTGCTCACGATCATTAAGGACCTTCATTATGGTGAGCGGGCCCGGGTAAAGCTACGTGGCCGGGAGTCGGAGCCATTCCCTGTTCACCTTGGGGTGCGACAGGGATGTCCTCTGGCTCCCACATTATTTAACATCCTTTTCGACCACGTAATTCGTGAAGCCTTCGATGGCTGTACCGGAGGAATTTCCATCTGGTACAGATACAATGGGAGGCTGATTGATGCCCGGGTGTGGTCAAGGGATGGCTCCCGATTGGTCAACCACGTTATGTATGCCAATGATCTGGAAATTGCTGCTCACTCAGAGGAGGAGTTGGAGGAGCTGCTGCTGAACCTGGAGCGTGCCACTAAGAGGTGGGGCCTTACCATCAGCCCCACTAAAACTAAGCACCTGCATGGGTATTTTGTACCATCGTACACTCCACCCCCACAACTCCCAATTGGTGATGGGGCAGTTGTGGAAACAGTGGAGAGTTTCCCATACCTGGGCAGTGTGCTCATGACCGGCTCCGGTTTGACAGCAGAGGTCTCACTCCGAATCAGTCGAGCGGCATTATTTTTTCATTGGTTGCGTAATGCTGTGTGGAAGCTACCTGGTCTGTCAATCCGCACGAAGCTTCGGGTCTTCGCGGCCACGGTCATTCCCTCCCTTCAGTTTAACACGTAGGCTTTCGCGACCAATATTATTCATAATCAACGTTTTTGGATTAGATCGCGTTATTTATAAATGTGTCGTAACCCTCCACCACCCGACACGCCAATCAGCAAAAAAAGTGTCACGTTGACAAAAGACAAATAGTTCACTGCTTTAGCCCACCGGTGTGTTGAAGCGTGAAACCACAACATTTACTTTTTTTTAGTACTGTGACGTTTCGCTGGTAATTGCATCCAGCATCATCGGGCAATTCACCAGAATGGTGAGGCTCTGCTCTTGCTCCCGGTCTTAAATAGAGCAGCAGGGTGACGTCATCATTTAACTCATCAGGTGCAACGATTTGGGGCGGAGGGGGGGGTATTGTAATTATATACTAGATTCGTAATCAGCCAATTGTTACGATGTTAGTTGTAGATTAGTAATCAGTTGTAATGTGTGTTATTGGAATTATATGCTACGTTAGTAATCAGTTAATTAGTGTTTGTTTCCCCTATAAGGAATTGTAATATATATTATTTAATAATACGCTTCCAGGCCACACTAAGCCTGTAGCTGTCTGAGCGGTTAAAGTTATTTCTGTTTCTCTTAATTTCAATGGATTCTCTAATTAGTCTTTGCCAGTAGTAACTAGTTTTACACAACACTTCAACGTTATCAAAATCAATTGAGTGTCCCTGTTGGCAAGCATGTTCTGCCACTGCCGACAGATGTGTTTGAGATAATTTAATATTTATCTGGTGTTCTTTTAGTCTTACACTAATGTTACGCCCCGTCTGTCCAATATAGCATCTGCCACATAAACAATTAATCCGATATACACCTTCTGTTGATAATTTAGGTAATTCGTCTTTAGTGCAAGTTACTAGTTTTTGAATTTTGTGTACTGTACCAAATCTTACTGTAATGTTTTGCTTTTGCAAAACACAGGCTAATTTGTCAGTTACTCCTGAGATATATGGTATTTTAATTGTTAAAACAATGGTAATGTTTTGCTTTTGCAAAACACGGGCTAATTTGTCAGTTACTCCTGAGATATATGGTATTTTAATTGTTAAAACAATGGTAATGTTTTGCTTTTGCAAAACACGGGCTAATTTGTCAGTTACTCCTGCTGTGTGTGCTGTGTGTGTCTGCTGTGTGTGCTGTGTGTGTTGTGTATGTTGTGTCTGCTGTGTGTGCTGTGTGTGCTGTGTCTGCTGTGTGTGTGCTGTGTATGCTGTCTGCTGTGTGTGCTGTGTGTGCTGTGTCTGCTGTGTGTGCTGTGTGTGCTGTGTGTGTTGTGTGTCTGCTGTGTGTGCTGTGTGTGCTGTGTGTCTGCTGTGTGTGCTGTGTGTGTTGTGTGTCTGCTGTGTGTGCTGTGTGTGCTGTGTGTCTGCTGTGTGTGCTGTGTCTGCTGTGTGTGTGCTGTCTGCTGTGTGCGCTGTGTGTCTGCTGTGTGCGCTGTGTGTGCTGTCTGCTGTGTGTGCTGTGTGTGCTGTGTGTGCTGTGTCTGCTGCGTGTGCTGCGTGTGCTGCGTCTACTGTGTGTGCTGCGTCTGCTGCGTCTGCTGTGTGTGCTCTGTGTGCTGTGTGCTGTGTGTGTGCTGTGTGTGTGCTGTGTCTGCTGTGTGTGCTGTGTCTGCTGTGAGTGCTGTGTTTGCTGTGTCTGCTGTGAGTGCTGTGTTTGCTGTGTGTGCTGTGTCTGCTGTGTGTGCTGTGTGTGCTGTGTGTGTGCTGTGTCTGCTGTCTGTGCTGTGTGTGCTGTGTGTATCTGTGTGTGCTGTGTGTATCTGTGTGTGCTGTGTGTATCTGTGTGTATCTGTGTGTGCTGTGTGCTGTGTGTATCTGTGTGTGCTGTGTGTATCTGTGTGTGCTGTGTGTATCTGTGTGTATCTGTGTGTGCTGTGTGTGCTGTGTCTGCTCTGTGTGTGCTGTGTGTGCTGTGTGTGCTCTGTGTGTGCTGTGTGTGCTGTGTGTGCTGCGTCTGCTGTGTGTGTGTGCTGCGTCTGCTGTGTGTGCTGTGTGCGCTGTGTGTGCTGCGTCTGTGTCTGCTGTGTCTGTATGTGCGGTGTCTGCTGTGTGTGCTGCGTCTGCTGCGTGTGCTGCGTCTGTGTCTGCTGTGTCTGTATGTGCGGTGTCTGCTGTGTGTGCTGCGTCTGCTGCGTGTGCTGCGTGTGCTGCGTGTGCGGTGTCTGCTGTGTGTGCTGTGTCTGCTGTGTGTGCTGTGTCTGCTGTGTGTGCTGTGTCTGCTGTGTGTGCTGTGTCTGCTGTGTGTGTCTGTGTGTGCTGTGTCTGCTGTGTGTGTCTGTGTGTGTCTGTGTGTGTGCTGCGTGTGCGGTGTCTGCTGTGTGTGCTGTGTCTGCTGTGTGTGCTGTGTCTGCTGTGTGTGTCTGTGTGTGCTGTGTCTGCTGTGTGTGTCTGTGTGTGTCTGTGTGTGCTGTGTCTGCTGTGTCTGCTGTGTGTGTTGTGTGTGCTGTGTGTGTCTGTGTGTGTCTGTGTGTGCTGTGTCTGCTGTGTCTGCTGTGTGTGCTGTGTCTGCTGTGTCTGCTGTGTCTGCTGTGTGTGCTGTGTCTGCTGTGTGTGCTGTGTGTGTCTGTGTGTGCTGTGTGTGTCTGTGTGTGCTGTGTCTGCTGTGTGCGCTGTGTGTCTGCTGTGTGTGCTGTGTGTGTATGTGTGTGTCTGTGTGTCTGCTGTGTGTGCTGTGTGTGCTGTGTGTGCTGTGCCTGCTGTGTGTGTGCTGTGTCTGCTGTGTGTGCTGTGTCTGCTGTATGCGCT
The DNA here is from genome assembly GCF_965212315.1 of Lampetra planeri. Lineage (NCBI taxonomy): Eukaryota > Metazoa > Chordata > Hyperoartia > Petromyzontiformes > Petromyzontidae > Lampetra > Lampetra planeri. The sequence goes on from NC_136158.1 coordinate 7,048,293, forward strand.
GTGTGTCTGCTGTGTGTGCTGTCTGCTGCGTGTGCTGTGTGTGCTGTGTCTGCTGTGTGTGCTGTGTCTGCTGTGTGTGCTGTCTGCTGTGTGTGCGGTGTCTGCTGTGTGTGCTGTGTGTGTGTGCTGTGTCTGCTGTGTGTGCTGTCTGCTGCGTGTGCTGTGTGTGCTGTGTCTGCTGTGTGTGCTGTCTGCTGTGTGTGCTGTGTCTGCTGTGTGTGCTGTGTCTGCTGTGTGTGCTGTGTCTGCTGTGTGTGCTGTGTCTGCTGTGTGTGCTGTGTGTGCTGTGTGTGTCTGTGTGTGCTGTGTCTGCTGTGTGTGCTGTGTGTGCTGTGTGTGTCTGTGTGCGCTGTGTCTGCTGTGTGTGCTGTGTCTGCTGTGTGTGCTGTCTACCTGTCCGCTTGTTGTCTGTGGCGAGGTGTAACCATCCGGCGGCGGTGGCGATGGTCGCACGGGACGAGGAGGAGGAGGTGGAGGAGGAAGTGGTGGAGGACGAGGTGGAGGATGAGGGGATAGAGGAGGTGGTGGTGGAGGTGGTGGAGGAGGAGGAGGGCCCTCTCGGTGGAGATGGAGGCGGCGGCGATGGTTCTGAAGCCACGGATAGCGACTCTCCTTGTTTACTGATGATGCTGATGCTGATGACGATGCTGCTGCTGATGATGCTGATGACGATGATGCTCCTGCTAATGATGATGATGCTGCTCCTGCTGCCGATGATTATGATACTGATGGTGCTGCTGATGATGATGCTGCTGATGGTTATGATGCTCCTACTAATGATGCTGCTGATGATAATGATGATGCTTCCGCTACTGCTGATGCTGCTGATGGTGATGATGGCTGCTGATGGCTGCTGCTGCTGATGATGGTGCTGATGGTGATGATGGCTGTTGCTGCTGACGATGGTGCTGATTGTAACTGTGGTGCTGATTATAATGGTGCTGATGATTATGGTGCTGATGATAATGGTGCTGATGGTGATGCTATTTCTTATTATGGTAATGCTGACGATGGTGCTCCTGCCGATGGCGATGGCTGCTACTGTCACTCCTCCGTCTCGCGGCGAGGATTTTTCTCGGCGGTGACGCGGGGAGCGAGAGGCGATATCTGCATGGACGCGCGCTCTCTCCCTCTCTCCCCTGCCTCTCTCCCTCCCTCCTCCGTCTACCTCTCCTCTTATCTCTTGCTCATCAATCTCCTCTCCCTCGCCTCTACCTCTCCTCCCTCCGCTCCTCCACTTTCTCCCTCCCCTCTCCCGCCTCTCCCTCCCCTCTCCACCCTTCTCCCCTCTCTGTGCCCCCCCTCTCCCACTGTCTCTCTCTCTCTCTCTGTGCCCCCCCTCTCCCACTGTCTCTCTCTGTGCCCCCCCTCTCCCACTGTCTCTCTCTCTCTCTCTGTGCCCCCCCTCTCCCACTGTCTCTCTCTGTGCCCCCCCTCTCCCACTGTCTCTCTCTCTCTCTCTGTGCCCCCCCTCTCCCACTGTCTCTCTCTCTGTGCCCCCCCTCTCCCACTGTCTCTCTCTCTGTGCCCCCCCTCTCCCACTGTCTCTCTCTCTGTGCCCCCCCCTCTCCCACTGTCTCTCTCTCTCTGTGCCCCCCCTCTCCCACTGTCTCTCTCTCTGTGCCCCCCCCTCTCCCACTGTCTCTCTCTCTGTGTCCCCCCTCTCCCACTGTCTCTCTCTCTGTGTCCCCCCTCTCCCACTGTCTCTCTCTCTGTGCCCCCCCTCTCCCACTGTCTCTCTCTCTGTGTCCCCCCTCTCCAACTGTCTCTCTCTGTGCCCCCCCTCTCCCACTGTCTCTCTCTCTGTGCCCCCCCCCCTCTCCCGCTGTCTCTCTCTCTCTGTGCCCCCCCTCTCCCACTGTCTCTCTCTCTCTGTGCCCCCCCTCTCCCACTGTCTCTCTCTCTGTGTCCCCCCTCTCCAACTGTCTCTCTCTGTGCCCCCCCTCTCCCACTGTCTCTCTCTCTGTGCCCCCCCCCCTCTCCCGCTGTCTCTCTCCTCTGTGTCCCCCCTCTCCAACTGTCTCTCTCTGTGCCCCCCCTCTCCCACTGTCTCTCTCTCTGTGCCCCCCCCCCTCTCCCGCTGTCTCTCTCTCTCTGTGCCCCCCCCTCTCCCACTGTATCTCTCTGTGCCCCCCTCTCCCACTGTCTCTCTCTGTGCCCCCCCTCTCCCACTGTCTCTCTCTCTGTGCCCCCCCCCCCCTCTCCCACTGTCTCTCTCTCTCTGTGCCCCCCCTCTCCCACTGTCTCTCTCTCTCTCTGTGCCCCCCCTCTCCCACTGTATCTCTCTGTGCCCCCCCCCTCTCCCGCTGTCTCTCTCTCTCTGTGTCCCCTCCTCTCCCACTGTCTCTCTCTGTGCCCCCCCCCCTCTCCCACTGTCTCTCTCTCTCTGTGCCCCCCCTCTCCCACTGTCTCTCTCTCTCTCTGTGCCCCCCCTCTCCCACTGTATCTCTCTGTGCCCCCCCCTCTCCCGCTGTCTCTCTCTCTCTGTGTCCCCTCTTCTCCCGCTGTCTCTCTCTCTGTGTCCCCTCCTCTCCCACTGTCTCTCTCTGTGCCCCCCCCCCTCTCCCACTGTCTCTCTCTCTCTGTCCCCTCCTCTCCCGCTGTCTCTCTCTCTCTCTCCCTGTGTGCCACTGATCAGAAGACGGCGACGCGCCCGCTGGGCCCCGCGGGCTTTGTGATCTCGCCTCCCGGGGGCCTCCGCCGCGTCCTCCTCCGCTGCCTCCCAATTACCGGCACGATCTCGCAGCAGCAGCAGCCGCGAGCCCCTCCACCACTCCTCAAACAGCCCCGCAACAGCGCCCCGCCCCCCAGCCCCCCCAGCGAGATGAGAGGCCTCGAGGAGACAGAGAGAAGCTCCCCCACCAGCCCCCCACCAGCCCCCCCTCCACTCCCCCACCAGCCCCTCCTCCACTCCCCCACCAGCCCCCCACCAGCCCCCCACCAGCCCCCCACCAGCCGCTCTCCCCCAGCGAGATGAGAGGCCTCCACGAGACAGAGAGAAGCTCCCCCACAATGTGGGCAGTAGAAGCAGAGACTACGCCAGATTATCACCACTCACCACGATCGCTCACCTCCACCGCTCACCACCACCGCTCACCTCCACCGCTCACCACCACCGCTCACCTCCACCGCTCACCACCACTCACCTCCACCGCTCACCACCACCGCTCACCACCACCGCTCACCTTCCACCGCTCCCCTCCACCGCTCACCTTCACCGCTCACCACCACCGCTCACGTCCACCGCTCACCTTCCACCGCTCACCACCACCGCTCACCTTCCACCGCTCACCACCACCGCTCACCTCCACCGCTCACCTCCACCATTCACCGTCACACCATCTAAATCATCTCCATCATCATCGCCGACTCACCACTGAATCGCACCAGTACACCTGTTATCGAGATGTCGACCTTTTGATCCTTACCCCTTCTTCAGGACACGAAGGTAGAGGGGAGAGTGTAGAGAAAACGAGATAGACTTAGCGAGAGATAATGAGAGAGAGTGAGAGCGAGAGACAGCAAGAGAAAGCGCATGAGAGAGAGAGAGATTGGGAGAGAGAGAGCGGGAGATATAATTTAAAGCAGTTGTATTGCTGCCAGCAGCAAAAACACTGGAGCCGATTTCGATACAAAGTCACATCGAGTACACGTCACAAACACTACCCGCGGCATGTGGCGCTGCACGCACAACGCGCAAAACACAAACACCGCATCGTTAAGCTCGCCACGCGCCACCCATAATCTCGTTAAAAAGTTCACTCGAGATTTCCGTTTTTACCGGCTTGACTGGCCCCCCACCGTTCAAAGAACCACGGCGCAACTTTCCCGGCATGGAGTGGACCGCATGCTCCAGCTGGAGCCGCGCCTTGACCAGGCCCCTCGGCACCACAGAGCAGCCACCAGGGTCGCCTTGCAACATCTTATTCCCAGTCTTCTGAACTGTGCCATCTTTGCTTGGGCACAGATGAAGTTTGCAAAATCGTGGTTCTTATTTGCCAGGCAAGGCATCCCCCCCCCCCCCCATCTATGAAACTGCTTTTGTAAAAAGGCACTTCCAGTCTCCTGAAAATGGACCCCAAAAGCCGGAACATTGGTTTGCGCCATGGACAACCCCAAGTACTGGTGGGCCAGATCTTCCCTGGCATCGCAGAACGTACACGAGTCTGGGTGCCCTTGGGGAGATTCGTCTGAACCACACGGCTAAGGGCACCGTCTAGTGCGCTAACCTTCACTGGAGGTCACCGCAACATTTGGCTGCAGGAGGTTTGTACATCTGCTGCCACTAGGGGGGGCGGTCTCAATTCGGGGAGATAAATGATCTCTCCATTTTGCATCTTGTAGGTTCGCCAGGTCCTGAATATTCAGCACCTTCCATGCAGCAGGTGTAGAACGCTTCTTTGGGGCACTCTTCAGGGACACGTCCCAGCAGCCTCCCAGCTTAAGCGGCTTCCCAGAGTCATTGTGCCCGGGCCATTCACGAGGATGCTGATTGTCCCCAACCTTACTGAGGTGAAGCATATAGCCAGAGTCCTCTCTCCTCTGATCCCTTTGAAGAGGCCATTGGAGACCAATGCCTCGTTCAATAAATATGTGAGGCCATAGTTCGTATGCACTCTGCTCCACTCAAAGCTCCGCCACGCATACAAAAGGCTCTGGTAATAATCTGGCAGCCTAGTGTAGTCGACCAGGCCCAGGTCTGACAGAAAGAGCTCCTTTCCGTACCCCAGGCGTCCTCTAGTGTCACTCAGCAGACTGAGGGTCGGCGACTTCCAGGGTAGCTCCTGTTTGTACAGCAGCCGCCTCATGCCCAGAAGCCTGAAGATCATCACCCTGGCCACCCTCATCCACTGGCAGGCAGATAACCCCTGGCATCAGCCAGTGCTTCCCGTGCCATACAAAGTGCGCGAGTGACCGGTTTACTCTCGTGAGTAGCCAGCCCGAAGGTGGGAGGGCGTTGGTCTTGTGCCACAGCACGAATGCTGCCAGGTGAATAGCGATGAGCACTCGGCCCCTAAAGGGCATCTGTGGAGCGAGGCATGCCCATGCCAGAAATTTACCCTCAATTATGTTGGTCAGCCTGGTCCAAGGTATTTGGTACCGTCAGCCTACTAACTGACTCTTCCTGGGAGGAGCACAGATCGAGAGAGCAAGAGAAAGCAAGAACAGTAGAGAGAGAGAGATGGAGAGAGAGCAAGAGAGAGCAGAGAAAGTGCATGGTAGTGTCCGTGACCCAGAGTCTAGGTCACCTGTGGCCTGCGTGCCACAGCCGACGGGGGGTGGCCTTGAATTGATAAAACCAGTGATGTCATGAGCATGGGGGGGCATCAGGGGGGGTACCTTGCCCCCCCACACGGTGGCCAAAATTACGAATTGGCGGGGGGCCATGACAACCACCAATGAGATTTGTTGTCAACACTTTAGTATGGGTAGTAAAAGTTTTCTTTTTTTGTTAACTGTGATGTAACGTAACTTTTCATTTGAACGCCAGTAACAAGTAAAATAACGTGGGATATTTATTTCATTTTAGATATGCATCTAAAATAGTCCAAAGAGATAATACTACTACTAACTACGGAGCTGTTAATGGCCGCATTTTATGCGAAAACGGGAGCACGCCACCCGACAGCATTAAATGTTCGAGACCGTGAGCTATAACGACGACGATGTGATAATATAGCTACTAAACCAAGGATAATGGAGCAATTATGCCACTGATAATGTAGTTACAACGCCACTGATAATGTAGCTACTTCACCACTGGTGATATAGTTACTACGCCACGGATAATGTAGCTACTACGCTACTAATAATATAGCTACTACACCACTGATAATGTAGCTACTACACCACTGATGATATAGTTACTATGCCATGGATAATGCCGGTTCTACGCCACTGATAATGTAGTTACTACGCCACTGGTAATGTAGTTACTACACCACGGATAATTTACTACTACGCCATTGCAAATCTAGTTACTACGCCACTGATAATGCATATTGGTGTCAGAAGTGGTACGACCCCCCACACCTCCAAGGGAGAGAGGCACTTCACTCCATGCTAATGTGAGATGTGTATTCACCGGCCAAAGGATTCCTTCATTGAAATCGTTTGCCTGCAACATCACATGTGCTAAAGAGATTAATGACTGGACGGACGCGCAGGCATTACAGCAGCTTAATATGCATTTGGATGGGCGGGCAGCCGACTTTGTGGAAGCTGTACCCGCAAGCACACAAACACAGTGGGGAGAATTAATACGCCGGCTCGACCTACGCTTCGGCGCGCGTAATGAGGAGGAGGCGAAGGCGGCCTTAGAGGCGCGCCGCCGCCAACCTGGCGAGGACTTTCGCGACTATGCCCAGGACGTGCGCTCGCTAACACGTCTCGCACGCCCGGGGTACGCGACAGATAATTGAGGCCCTCGCCGCCGAGAAGGTCCAGTGGTATTTGGCTCACGCCTCGTGGTGGCAGCCCGATGTGGGCTGCGCACGCCTCCCTTGTCGAGCGTGCAGGTGCATGCGAAAGACTTTCCAGTGAGCGCGCGCAGCTCCGAGGGCTGGGACGAGAGCGCGCCATCGCGAGCCTGCTTCCAGGAAGAGGAGGAGCTCGCCAGGACGGTAAGGGGGCGGGCAAGGGAGCCCCCGGGACCCCGCGAGACAGCCCCGGGGTGGGTAGCCAGGATCCAGACTGGAATAGGGGATATAGCCGGCAAGATAACCCAAGTAGATGACAAGGTAACCCGAGTTGGCGGGGAGGTGTCTCAAGTACGGGGACATATGACAAAGCTGCAGACTATGGTGAAGACAGTCCAGGCCGAGGTATAGGGGCTAACTGGACGGGTGTTCCAATTAGAGTCAGAGTTTGGTTAGCTGCGTACTTGGGGGGGGGGGGGGGTGGAGTGGGCAGGGGGCCTCCTACAGAGCCACCGCCCTTCCCCGGGCGTGTGACCTGTGCGACCGTCGGGCGCTCCTCGTTAGAGACTGTCCTCAGATCGCCCGCGCTAGACACACACCAGGCCTAAACGCCAACGCCCCCTAGAGAGTGGACCGACTAGGGGTGCAATCGACATGGTCCCAACACAAAAGACGATAATAATAATAATAATGGCGAGCGAGTGACCTCAACACAGATTCCGGCAACAACACCCAAGGACGCGGCGACTGCGGGCGACTGGCTGTGGGAGCTGGTGGCGGGAATCACGGGGGCCACATCGCTGGTGGAAGGGCAGGTAAACGGGCGGCATACCTGGATTTTGTTGGACACGGGGGCGGTAGCCTCGCTCGTGAGCGCAGCACACAATGTGGTCGGGGTTGACGTGGGCCGCCTGCAGGCCCCGGACCGCGTGCTGCACACGGCGAGTGGAGCCAGGATGGGACTGCTGGGGAGAGTCACCCTGGAGGTCCGCCTCAGACGCCAGGTGTGTGACCAAGAGTTCTATGTCTCGAGCGTGTTGTGCCATGAGTGTATTACAGGTACCGACCTCCTGGAAAAGTTGGGGCTCAATGTACATCCCCGCCAGCGATGCGCCACCGTGGAGGGCAGCGGGGAGCGGATTCCATTCCTGGGACGAGAGCCGAATCGACCCCGTTTCACACCCATGGCCGCTACCCTGTTGTTGGCCGTCACCATCGGGCCGCTCGCCGAGATGCTGGTGCCAGTGGAAACACCCTCCACCGACCCCGCACACCGACCATCGGGTGAGGTAATGCTAACTCCTCACCCGGAGTTGCGGGCACGGTACAGGGTTGTGGGATCAGCCACGCTGGTAAACGCAGATGGGGGCCGACTGTTTAAGCAGGTATTTAACCCCCACAGTACCCCAGCAATGCTGCGACGGCGCACCACGGTAGCCACCATACACCCCCTGCACGCACACCACTCTAACGACTCGGTGTTTGCCCTCTGGGCTGAGGGAGTACGCTGACATGTTCAGCGAGCACGATTCAGATGTGGGCCGGACAGACCTCGTTAAGCACCAAATTGACACCGGTGCAGCCCGACCCATCAAACTCCCCGCATACCGAGTGGGCGCACCTGAACGGGCCCAGATCAAAGAGGCAGTCGTGGATATGCTCCGTAATAACATAATCCAGCCCTCAGCGAGCCTCTGGTCTGCCCCAGTTGTACTGGTGACGAAAAAGGATGGGTCGACCCGGTTTTGCGTTGATTATCGGAAGTTGAACGCAGTCACCCTCAGCGATGCCTTCCTCATACCCCGCATCGATGACACCTTTGCCAGCCTCGCAGGGGCGCGGTATTTTCCACCCTCGATCTAGCGTCCAGGTACTGGCAGGTGGAGATGGCGGAGGAGGATCGGCCAATGACCGCATTTACCACCCCGATGGGACTGTTCGAGTTCCGAGTACTCCCGTTCGGACTCACTAACACGCCTGCGACATTCCAGCGGTTGATGGAGTTGGTGATGCGGGGCTTGCAGTGGGAACAGTGCCTAATTTACCTGTATGATGTGATAGTGTTCAGTAGATCTCTGTCTGAGCACTGGTCCAGGTTACGGGAGGTGTTCAATCGACTGCGAGGAGCCCATCTCAAGCTCAAGCCGCGTAAGTGTTACATTGCACAGCACGAGGTGGGGTACCTCGGACACCGCGTCAGCGAGGCAGGGGTGCGCACCGATCCGGAGAAGGTACGCGCCATAGCGGAATGGCCACGGCCAAGGAACCTGACGGAGATCAGGTCATTTTTGGGGTTAGCCACTTATTATCGTTGATTTGTGAAGGGATTCAGCGAGATTGCACGCCCCCTCACCCAACTCACTTCCCCTAAGAACCCATATCAGTGGACGGGGGCCTGCCAGACGGCCTTCATCACCCTCAAAGACCACCTCACCCATACCCCCACCCTGGCTTTCCCCGATTTTTCCACCGATTTTATTTTAGACACCGACGCCTGCCGCAGTAGGCTGGGCAAGGGTGTGGTCACAAGTGCAGGATGGGACGGAGTGGGTCATCGCATACGCCAGCCGGACCCTGAACGGGGACGAACTGCATTATCGCGTGACCCATCAGGAACTGTATGCCGTGATTTTCGCGTGTAAGCAGTTCCGGCCGTATTTGTATGTCAGGAAATGTCGCGTGCGGACTGACCATTATGCTCTGCAGTTCTTCCTCACATTCAAGGAGCCGCGGGGGCAGATGGCCCGGTGGCTGACGCGGCTGCAGGAATATAACCTGTAAATCGAGTACAGGGCTGGGCGGACGCACGCAAACGCCTTGTTGAGGCGACCCGCGGTGTGCGCCGAGACGAGGGTGGAGGAGGCCTGCCGTGCTTCACGGGGGGATGCTGCCGACAGGTAACGGCCCCCCAGGAGCGCGCTGAGACTAACCCCCCTCCGGTGAGCGAAAGTGCAGTGCCACAGAGACCCCTGCAGAAGGAGCCAGGGACCCAGTGGACCGCCTGGCGGTCACGGAGCCCACACCCCAGTGCCCGACGGGCCGCTCAACCCTGCCCGGTCGGATCCAAGAGGACGTCGGCTGTGCATTCCCGGGCCTGGATTACGAGCAGCTGAGACAGACCCAGCAGCAGGATCCGGACCTGGCGGCAGTAGAGGCGGCCCTGCAGGAGAAAAAGGTCACTCTACCGGGACCCTGGAGTGGTTTGTATGCACGTTTGTGTGTAAAGAATGGGGTGGTGCGGGAACTAACCGAAGCTGGGCAGCCGGGGTGCATCTGTGTTCCCATCCAGGTGCGGCCCCAGCTGCTACGGTTGGTGCACGACTACCCGCTCGGGGGCCATGATGGGGAACGGCGCACTCGGGAGACCCTGCGTCGCCAGTATCTCTGGCCCAAATTGGCGCAAGACGTGGCCGCCTGGGTACAGGGCTGCCGCGCTTGTCAGCAGTGCGGACCGAAACCGGCACGGTATCAGGTGCCCCTGAGGCCGTTCCGCGTCAGCCGGGCAAACCAGCTAGTTGGGATCGACCTACAGGGGCAATGCCCTCGATCCCACCGAGGGAACTGGTATATCCTCTTAATGGTGGAGTACTTTACGCGCTATCCCGTGGCGGTGGCAATCCCCGATAAAACGGCCCTTGCGGTTGCCCGAGCATTTGTGGAGTACTACGTGCTTAAACATGGGATCCCCGAATGAGTCATTACTAACCAAGGTACTGAGTTCGAGGCAGAGCTATTTCAGACACTATACCGGGAGATTGGAATCCAGAAGAACCGAACTACGGCGTACCACCCCCAGGCGAATGGCATGGTAGAGCGTATGAACCAGATCTTAGATGTGTGGTTCCTGTGGGTGTGGAGAGAGCGTGGAGTGGTGTGAGCACGCGCATAAGTGTGATGATTGGCGCACATTCATTGATAGACGATCACGGACGTTCAGTGCAGGCGTGAGTAACGGGTGAAATACGCAAGGCAGCTTCGATTCGATCGTCGTTGCGTTTGCGCCACGCTAACCACGCGCGGTTGCGCAATGGATTGACACGCGAGTGTCGTCGGTAATAGCTCGCCATTGGGCACGGTTTGTGCGTGCGAATCCCGTCGACGCTCCCCTGTCATTTCACCCGGGTTTTACGCGCGAATCCCGCCGACTGCGCGCGAATCCCGTCGACGTTCATCGACCATTGTGCCTAGTTTTGCGCGCGAATCCTGTCGACGTTCATCGACCATTGTGCCCGGGTTTTGCGCGCGAATCCTGCCGACTACGCCCGAATCCCGTCGATGTTCCTCCGTCGTTGTACCCAGGTTTTGCACGCGAATCCGGCCGACGTTCATTCGCCGTTGTGCCCAGGTTTTGCGTGCGAATCCCGTCGACGTTCATCGACCATTGTGCCCGGGTGTTGCGCGCAAATCCCGTCGACATTCCTTCATCATTGTCCGGTGCTTGAGTGCAGGGGCTTATTTACTCCGCACGTTTTACGCAGTAGGTTTTCGTGGCGACGTTCAACTTAAGGGTGTCGGCGGGTGCGAAATTCAAGCACGTGGTTGTGGTGGTGGTTGTGGTGGTTGTTGTGGTGGTGGTTATTGTGGTGGTGGTGGTTATTGTGGTGGTGGTTGTGGTGGTGGTGGTTATTGTGGTGGTGGTTGTGGTGGTGGTTGTGGTGGTGGTTGTACTGCTGGTGGTGGTGGTGCTGCGCCGTACGGCTATTTTTAGCGCGTGCACGAGTGTAGGCAGCAGCGTGCATGGGCACGCACGTGCAGGGAGGCCCCTCCTAACATTTGGGGGAGTGTACTCGGGGAGTGTGTGGATAACCCAAGGTGGCCGAGCGCCAGCCACGAGTCATGCCTCACAGGGAGGACGCAGAGGCAGCGAGGCCGAAGACTCGAGCGGAAGTGGCGCAGAGGGAGGAAGGGGAGGAGGGAGGGGGAGAGAAGTCGGGGAGCAGCAGCCCTCACACGTGTGAGGAGTCGGGGGGCAGCTGCTCCCACATATTGGTGTCAAATGCACACACCCTCAAGATGGCGGCGGCGGCGTGTGAGTGAGCTGTGCGTGAGCTGCGTGTGAATGAGTGAGCTGTGAGTGAGCTGGGTATGTGAGCTGCGTGTGAATGAGTGTGAGTGAGCTGTGTGAGTGAGTGGTAGTTAATGGTGCACGTGGCGCAGCCTGAGTGAGGCCTAGTTAATAGTGCACGTGGCGCAGCCTGAGTGAGGCCTAGTTAATAGTGCACGTGGCGCAACCTGAGTGAGGCCTAGTTAATAGTGCACGTGGCGCAGCCTGAGTGAGACCTAGTTAATAGTGCACCTGGCACAGCCTGAGTGAGGCCTAGTTAATAGTGCATGTGGCGCAGCCTGAGTGAGGCCTAGTTAATAGTCCACGTGGTGCAACCTGAGTGAGGCCTAGTTAATAGTGCACCTGGCACAGCCTGAGTGAGGCCTAGTTAATCGCGCACGTGGCGCAGCTTGAGTGAGGCCTAGTTAATAGTGCACGTGGAGCAGCCTGAGTGAGGCCTAGTTAACAGTGCACCTGGCGCAACCTGAGTGAGGCCTAGTTAATAGTTCACGTGACACAGCCTGAGTGAGGCCTAGTTAATAGTGCACGTGGCGCAACCTGAGTGAGGCCTAGTTAATAGTTCACGTGACACAGCCTGAGTGAGGCCTAGTTAATAGTGCACCTGGCACAGCCTGAGTGAGGCCTAGTTAATAGTGCACGTGGCGCAACCTGAGTGAGGCCTAGTTAATAGTTCACGTGACACAGCCTGAGTGAGGCCTAGTTAATAGTGCACCTGGCACAGCCTGAGTGAGGCATAGTTAATAGTGCACGTGGCGTAGCCTGAGTGAGGCCTAGTTAATAGTGCACATGGTGCAACCTGAGTGAGGCCTAGTTAATAGTACACCTGGCACAGCCTGAGTGAGGCCTAGTTAATAGTGCACGTGGCGCAACTTGATTGAGGCCTAGTTAATAGTTCACGTGACACAGCCTGAGTGATGCCTAGTTAATAGTGCACCTGGCACAGCCTGAGTGAGGCCTAGTTAATAGTGCACGTGGCGTAGCCTGAGTGAGGCCTAGTTAATAGTGCACGTGGCACAGCCTGAGTGAGGCCTAGTTAATAGTGCACGTGGCGCAACCTGAATGAGGCCTAGTTAATAGTGCACGTGGCACAGCCTGAGTGAGGCCTAGTTAATAGTGCACGTGGCGAAACCTGAGTGAGGCCTAGTTAATAGTGCACGTGGCGTAGCCTGAGTGAGGCCTAGTGACTGGTGGTACCTGCTATGATTACAGCAGTGCATACTGCTGTGTTGGTACCTGTTATGATGACAGCAGTGCATATTGTGATGGAACCTGCTATGATGACAGCAGTGCATATTGTAGTGGTACCTGCTATGATTATAGATTTGAAGCTTTCGTGACTGCAAGGATTCATACTCTTAGTTTTTTCGGTAAAGTCACGTAGGTAAAAAATGAAATAAAAATTAATAAAACTAAAAGAATAAAAATCACGACGTTTCGGAGGCAACACAAGCTTCCGTCTTCAGGTGAAACCGTCACAGCAAAATATCTGTATCAAGTGAATATAAGTCCCAAGAGGCACGACCTTATATACTGGTTAAGGGGGGAGGAGCCAAGATGGGCCGCGGGAGAGAAGGAGTTGTGAGATGGTCAGTACTGCTGCTGGAACTGAGCCTTTGTGATGTAGATGGCAGAAGTAGATAAGCCAGCTAACATTAAGCCGCCTTTTGTTATGCTGCTGGGTGGGTAAAATGTATTCACTGCCCAGGTGGTGTTAGTCAGAGATGCAATGAGCCAATGAATGGAACGTATTGGGAGGGGGGGAGGCGGGGCTAAAAGAGGTGTGCGTAGACGTCAACGTGGACGTGTAAGAGAGGACGAGGAGTACGTGTACATGGACCTGTTTGTGCACAAGCACATGTTGGTGCACATGATAGAAGAGAAAGAAAATGCTCTGCGGCTAGACCTCCCAGACTCTATGGTCTTCCCAAGATCCATAAAGAAGGCACCCCGCTATGACCCATCGTGTCAACGATCAACTCCCCTACCTACAAACTAGCCCGTTTTCTATCAGATACTCTACTTCCTTTCAAAGGCAAGACCTCTTCGGCAGTACTCAACTCAACCCAATTAGTCTCTATGGTCAAGGACATGGTACTATCTCCTGATGATATCCTCGTCAGTTTTGATGTAGTATCTCTGTTTACCAAAGTCCCAGTGCCTGACACCCTAACAATAATTGAGGACTTGGTCCAACATGGATTGAATTCGGGTGTACCTGCGCTGGTTAGGCATTGCCTCACCAACACTTATTTTACCTGGAATGGCACCTTCTACAAACAGAATGAGGGTACCCCTATGGGCTCCCCCTTGTCACCAGTGATAGCCAGCTTATTCATGGAAAAGTTTGAATCAGACGCCATCCAGACATCCACCCTGCGTCCTTCCCTGTGGAAGAGGTATGTGGATGACACTTTCGTCATTTGGCCACATGGCCTCCCAGCATTGAATCACTTCTTGGACCACATCATTTCCAGACACCCATCCATCAGATTCACCATGGAAGTGGAGAAAGATGGCAAACTACCATTCTTAGATATTCTGTTTGAGAGGAGACCTGACGGATCCTTGGGACATTCTGTCTACAAGAAAGCCACCCACACAGATTCCTACTTGAAACCTGAATCCCACCACCACCCATCTCAAAAGAATTATCTCATCAAAACGCTATACCACAGAGCTCATGGCATTTCTGACAAACACCACCTGGCCAGTGAATTAAAACATGTACATCGGGCCCTCAGGATGAACGGATACTCTGACCACACCATCCGCCAAGCTGTTTCTCCCACCATACAGAAACAGCCACTTGAAACTCCGATCTAAACTATCACATTACCATACATAGCTGGCGTGACCAAAAAGATCTCCAAAATTCTAAACAAACATAAGATCCAAGTCCGATTCAGTACAGTACATAAAATCCTTGATCTAATTCCATCTGTGAAGGATGTCATCCCTGACTTGCAATACCCTGGAGTCTATAAACAGCTGTGGTGATTGTTACATTGGTGAAACGAAACGTCATGTCTCTGATCGTGTCCGCGAGCACAAGTCAGATTTGAAACACGGCAAAATTGAGTCTTCCGCCGTTGCCGATCATTGCTAAAACGCGGTGGGTTCTCATGATATTGTTTTTTCCGAGACTAAGGTGCTCTGCAAACCCTCTGGCTACCATCAAATGTTTGTACACGAAGCCATTCAGATATACAAACAGACATAATTTCAACCGTGATGATGGGTACAAACTAAGTAATCATTGGAAAGATGTTATTAACCATGCAAAAAAGATTTAACTACACATTTTTGGACCATTTTATCTGAGAGGCACTATTTTACTTTACCGAGTGTTAACATCCCCAGCGTTTAACAGTACTTTCCTTTTTCGTATTAGGTTGTCAGCCAACACTGATAAAAACAACATAAGCATTTTCTTTCTCTTCCATCATGTGCATCAACATGTGCTTGTGCACAAACAGGTCCACGTACACGTACTCCTCCTCTCTTACACTTCCACGTCGACATCTACGCACACCTCTTTTAGCACCCCCCCTCCCAATACGTTCCATTCATTGGCTCATTGCATCTCTGACTAACACCACCTGGGCAGTGAATACATTTTACCCACCCAGCAGCATAACAAAAGGCGGCTTAATCCTAGCTGGCTTATCTACTTCTGCCATCTACATCACAAAGGCTCAGTTCCAGCAGCAGTACTGACCATCTCACAGCTCCTCCTCTCCCGCGGCCCATCTTGACTCCTCCCCCTTAACCAGTATATAAGGTCGTGCCTCATGGGACTTCTCTTCACTTGATACAGATATTTTGCTGTGACGGTTTCACCTGAAGACGGAAGCTTGTGTTGCCTCCGAAACGTCGTGATTTTGATTCTTTTATTTTTATAAATTTTTATTTCATTTTTTACCTACGTGACTTTACCGAAAAAACTAAGAGTACCTGCTATGATTACAGCAGTGCATACTACTGTGGTGATATCTGCTATGATTACAGCAGTGCATACTGACTGTGGTGGTAGCTTCTATGATTACAGCAGTGCATACTGACTGTGGTGGTACATGCTATGATTGCAGCAGTGCATACTGCTGTGGAGGTATCTTTGATTACAGCAGTGCATACTGCTGTGGTGGTACTTGCTATGATTACAGCAGTGCATAGTGTGGTGGTACCTGCTATAATTAGAGGAGTACATATTATTGTGGTGGTGGTACCTGCTATGACAGCAGTACATACCGAGTGTGGTGGCACCTGCTATGACGACAGCAGTGCATACTGACTGTTGGTACCTGCTATGATGACAGCAGTGCATACTGTGGTGGTGGTACCTGCTCTGATGAGAGCAGTACATACTGTGGTGGTGGTACCTGCTATGATTACAGCATTGCATATTGACTGTACTCACCACCCACCCTCACCACTCATCCTCACCACTCACCCTCACCACTCACACTCACCACTTCCTACTCACCACTCGCCCTCAGCATTCACCCTCACAACTCACCAATCTCCCTCACCACTCACCCTCACCACTCACCCTCACCACTCTCCCTCACTACTCCCCACTACACTTATTAAGTAAAGTGAGTCATTTTTTGTCTGTCTGTGTACGCTCGCTTGCGAGGGATTTGGCGCTCGGACCGTGGGGTTTAGGCCGACATTTTTTTGCAGGGAGGCACGTCCCTTGCCCCGCGGTGGGAATAGGCATGTCCGTTTTTTCAACCGTCACCTTAAAAGTGGTTTAATTATCGATGTAATGATATGCAACATTATGTATTTATTCACTCCGCTGCGCGCGCGACATTTACGCATGCGCGAAACGCTGACCGGGGGTTGCCCCTGGCAACGCACACACGCGCCGTCGGTGGAGGGCGAGGGTGATTTTCACTCCGTGGGCAAGCTTACAAGGTGAGTCGCGCTTATTAACAGCTCCGTTAAAACATAGATAGATATTTCTGTTTACTACTTTTTATTACTCTGAATTATTAGGTAAGAAGATGATAGAGGTTGAGCAATGTTTGATGATCGTACACGATGTAACACGATTTTTTTCCCTGGGTAAACAGGACCCTGCGGGGTGGGCTGGTAGGAATAATACATAGTACCGGTACAGGGATATCGACCGGGTATAGAGCAGTTAAAGAAAAAATTACTGTATTCTAGTGTAACGTTAATTAAAAGTGTTTGTTTTGACAAGAAACGCTGTGAGATTTAAAGACTCGTAGTCTTTCATTTCCAAACGATCACATCTGAGATTAATTGACCTTAGATGGGGAAACTCGAATGCATTTACTAGTATAAAGGTGAAATAAAATAGAGGGAATAAACGGCACCTCGGTACATTTTATGTCGTCTACATAGAGTTGAATAGACGGGCGTTTGGCATATTCATATAACAGTACTACATTGAGCAGTGTTTGTTTGGCACTTCGAGTTTTTATTCGCGCGCACGACATGAATACCGAAAACAACCACGACTTTGAAGACCCCAATGGTTGTCTGGACGCCCACGTTGAAAAGATGCTTGCTGAAACAGAGACCGCATTTGCTGCTGGAACCCTTTACAAACTCGCAGTGAAAAGCGTCGTTTCCATGGACCCAGAACCAACCGCAGTTGGTGCTGCTATAACGGTAGCATCGCCACCAAACATGCAGCCAGCAGCTAAATAATCAAAGATTGCAGCACAAGTAGAAATACTTGCGTGTGAATACGATGTAGTGAACACGACAGAGATGTAGTGAACACGGCAGAGATGTGGTGAACACGGCAGAGATGTGGTGAACACGGCAGAGATGTGGTGAACACGGCAGAGATGTAGTGAACACGGCAGATGTAGTGAACACAGCAGATGTAGTGAACACAACAGATGTAGTGAACACGGCAGAGATGTAGTGAACATGGCAGAGATGTAGTGAACACGACAGAGATGTGGTGAACACGGCAGAGATGTAGTGAACACGACAGAGATGTGGTGAACACGGCAGAGATGTAGTGAACACGACAGAGATGTAGAGATGATAGTGAACACGACAGAGATATAGTGAACACGACAGAGATGTAGAGATGATAGTGAACACGACAGAGATGTAGTAAACACAGCAGATGTAGTGAACACGGCAGAGATGTGGTGAACACGGCAGAGATGTGGTGAACACGGCAGAGATGTGGTGAACACGACAGAGATGTGGTGAACACGACAGAGATGTGGTGAACACGGCAGAGATGTGGTGAACACGGCAGAGATGTAGTGAACACGACAGAGATATAGTGAACACGACAGAGATGTAGTGAACACGGTAGAACTATAAGCGAGTGAATAGCAGCAGCGACGAGGCCTCTCGCTGCCTCTGCTCTGCCGCTGCCGGGCTGCAGATTCAGCCGAGTCAGGCACCACTGCCAATATGCACAACAACAACAATAAACGTGCTGCGTTTCATCTCTGTGTTAATAAGCCTCCCGCACTAGGCCTCGCGAAGCCTGCCGCACTAGGCCTCGCGCCGTGCTTTTCGTGCACAAATAAGGCGATTAAATGTATCTCGTCTCTGTGTTAATAAATGTTTCTTGTCTCTGTGTTATAAAAACGTGCTGCGTTTCAGTAAAGTAATTTTTTTAAAATAAACGTGCTGCATTTCATCTCTGTGTTAATAAGCCTGCCGCACTAGGCCTCGCGAAGCCTGCCGCACTAGGCCTCGCGCCGTGCTTTTCGTGCACAAATAAGGCGATTAAATGTATCTCGTCTCTGTGTTAATAAATGTTTCTTGTCTCTGTGTTAAAAAAACGTGCTGCGTTTCAGTAAAGTAATTTTTTAAATAAACGTGCTGCGTTTCAGTAAAGTAATTTTGAAGCGAAGTTTAAAGTTTTGCCGTGATGCGCCGGAAGCGACGGCCATCTTGTTTAATTCACAGATCGCAGGGGGAGCGGGCGGCCATCTTGTCGGACAGGGTCATGCCAAGTGTTTGCAGTAGGGGGCGATGTTGATACACGGACGGACGGACAAACGCGGACAGACGGACGGACGGACAAACGAGGACGGACGGACGGACAAACGCGGACGGACGGACGGACGGACACATTAATCTATTGGTGGTCTGGTCCACTTCGTTCCTACCAGTATAAATGTTGCCTTTTACGTGCTTATTATGCCTCAAAAGTTAAAAAAGGCTATAGTTCCCCACAAACTTTGCTTTTGTGACCAGGACTTTACATGAAGGAATGACACAAATGCACACCGCGTTTTATCATTGAAAATAGCTATATTTCTAAATATCACTGTCCTTGTCACAAAAGCTAAGTTTATGGGGAATTATAGCCTTTTTGGTGCTTTTGAGGCATAAGCATGTAAAAAGTAACACTGACTACCCAGGGACTAAACCAATCATCACTTTTCTGTTGCACAGTGTTTATTATCGATACAAATTTGATCTTTTAAGAGTTTTTATTAAATAAATTATAAATAAATCTCTTTTTCGCTCCAGCTTATTCACACTTCCCTCCTCCTTGCGGTGGTTGGTCAGTAAGATTTGTTTATTCGGTTTAATTTGTGTGCATTTGGACATAGTTACAGGCAGGGGCGGTTTCTTCATTAGGGCGATTGGGCGACGCACCACCAATGTCATTCAACCACAGAGTCACGCTAGCCGTCACTGTCAGCCTCTGGATATAGTCCAATCAGCGTCATGTCACGTTCTGTGGAGTACCGCCTCTTTTTGGGCGATTTCACTACGGCTGAGAATCGCCCCGAGTGGCCCCATTGACTTACATTCAAAGATGTTTTTTTTCGAACGGGGGCGCTGCAATGCATTCTCTATGGCTTCCGGGAGGGCATGCACTAACGTGCTTACGTCATCATACGTGCTAACGTCATCATACGTAAGCACGTTTCATCCAACAATATAATTTATCGCCACCTAGTGGAATCTTTAATAAAATAAACTTGAGTGGTTTGTTTTAATAGTGAGTATATAAACAAACAAGATGTATTGTAAGAGTCACTTTATTTTTCATTAATATTAAAGAAGTGAAGTTGCCTTTACATGCTTAAGCTGTTAATTTATTCATTGCATGGGTGGACCTTATCTTTATCAATCATCCAGACATTTGCCCCCCCTGAGAGATTTTGCAGGAGCCGCCACTGGTTACAGGTACCATAAGTTTATTAATACGAGTAAATTTTATTTCACACTTTCGCTCGCGGCAAATTCAAAAATCAAAATGGCGGAAAATATATTATCGTACTTAATTTATTATTTAAAACGGGTACCTTTTATTATTTACCTCTTTCGGTTAATGTCACGTAAATAGAAACATAAGGACAATACATTCAGTTTGTTTTAAGCATTTTTTTAGGTGTGTAAGTCCAAGTGTGTGTAACACTGACTACCCAGGGACTAATAAAATCATCACTTTTCCTTTGCACAGTGTTTATTAACGAATCAAAATTTGATCTTTTTCGACTTTTTTCATCTTTTTAAATAAAGAATAAATACATCTCTTTTTCGCTCCAGCTTATTCACGCTTCCCTCCTTGCGGGGGTTGGTCAGTGATATTTGTTGATTCGGGTTAATTTGTGTGAATTTTGACTTATTTACAGGTACCATAAGTTTATTAATATGAGTAACTATTTATTTTACACTTTCGCTCGCGGTAAATTTAAAAATCAAAATGGCGGAATGTATTATAGTACTTAATTTATTATTTAAAACGGGTGTTTTTATTTGCCTCTTTCTGTAATGTCACGTAAATAGAAACATAAGGACAATACATTCAGTTTGTTTTAAGCATTTTTTTTACGTGTGTAAGTCCAAGTGTGTGTGTAACACTGACTACCCAGGGACTAAAAAATCATCACTTTTCCTTTGCACAGTGTTTATTAACGAATCAAAATTTGATCTTTTTCGACATTTTTCATTTTTAAAATAAATAATAAATAAATCTCTTTCTTTTTCGCTCCAGCTTATTCACACTTCCCTCCTCCCTGCTGGGGTTGGTCAGTGAGGTTTGTTGATTCGGGTTAATTTGTGTGCATTTGGACATAGTTATAGGTAACATGAGTTTATTGATATGAGTAACTTTTTATTTCACACTTTCGCTCGCGGTAAATTTAAAAATCAAAATGGTGGAAAATGGATTATCGTACTTAATTTATTATATAAAACAGGTGCCTTTCAATTATTATTTGCCACTTTCGGTAATGTCACGTAAATTGAAACATAAGGACAATACATTCAGTTTGTTTTAAACATTTTTTTAGGTGTGTAAGTCCAAGTGTGTGTGTAACACTGACTAGTTACTAGGCCATGTAACTACTACACTGTTGATAATGTAGCTACTACGCCACTGATAATGTAGTTACTAGGCCATGTAACTACTACACTGTTCATAATGTAGCTACTACGCCACTGATGATGTAGTTACTAGGCCATGTAACTACTACACTGTTGATAATGTAGCTACTACGCCACTGATAATGTAGTTACTAGGCCATGTAGCTACTACACTGTTGATAATGTAGCTACTACGCCACTGATAATGTAGTTACTAGGCCATGTAACTACTACACTGTTGATAATGTAGCTACTATGCCACATATAATGTAGTTACTGCATCGCTGATAATGTAGCTACTACGCCACTGATAATGTAGTTACTAGGCCATGTAACTACTACACTGTTGATAATGTAGCTACTACGCCACTGATAATGTAGTTACTAGGCCATGTAACTACTACACTGTTGATAATGTAGCTACTACGCCACTGATAATGTAGTTACTAGGCCATGTAACTACTACACTGTTGATAATGTAGCTACTACGCCACTGATAATGTAGTTACTAGGCCATGTAACTACTACACTGTTGATAATGTAGTTACTATGCCACAGTGTTGTATCTATGCCCTGTTTTCCAAAAATTAATATTAAGAATAATTAGGCCAAAACAAATTTGTGTTTTTTTATATCTATATATTTTTTAAATTAAATAATGATAACAGCCCCTACTCCTCACAAGCACACCAGGAATCTGTGAAACGGGGAGGGCCATTAAACGGCAAGATTTTAGAGCACAGAGAGGTCAGAGACATCCAGATGGACAAAAGGTCGATGGCCTAACCTTCCCAAGACATCTGGAGATGCACGGATATCGTGCAGAGCAGAGAAAAACAACTGTTGCAACTCGCGTTTTCTTTAACGAAAAGTAGAAACTTAACAAAACGAATCAACCAGCCTACAATAGGGGCTTGTTATTAGATATTCCCTTATCTTACTCGTATTCACCGCATATATATTATTTTGTATTGTATGTTTCTATCTACATGACCTTACCAAAAACTAAAGAATACGAATTCCAGAAAGCTTAAGTGGAAACTTAGTTACACTTAACCTCAGGACATTAAATATAACTCAGAATAAAACACCAATCCCTGGAAACAAACGCATAACCAAACTTGGCAAAGCCCTCAAAATAATGATGTAACGAGGATCATTACGAATATTCATTAAACATAGACCGAATAATAACCACGATATACTAAGACTGAGGGAACTCATAAGAAATATCAAGAATAAATGTAACACACAGGACCACATAAATGTATTGCAAAAATCTCCTCAGCCACCTTTGTCTCCAACGGTCCGGCACAAACAGATGGCACCATAAATACTTAGGGGGTTAGAAAGGGTCGCGAGGAGGGGTCGGGAGGCTGTCTGGTTTTTCTCTTTCGGTTTGTTGTTTGTTTTCCTCTCGCAAGAGACGCGCAGAGAGGAGAGGGTGTTCACGTTTTTTAGTTTAAGCACAAGCGCACATCACGAATGAGCAGTCTGGTTCGAGTCACGCTCAGTCTCGCAACTCGGCTTGCGACGCAGCATTGCGACGGGGCTCGCAAGGGAGCTGGGGCGCGTCGTGCCTCGAGGAGAGATGGAACGAGGAGGGGTCGTTCGAGTCGCAGAAGTCTGAGTTCAGCCTAGGTCGAGGCTGGGTTTCAGCCGTGCTCCGGCTGGCGGAGCGTCGTGAGGGAGCAAACACCGATACCGATGGCCGGTGTCGCTTCTCGCAGAACGAAGTGGCGAGGTGTGGTTAAGTGCGAGTGAAGCTTGCGAAATTCCAGCTATCATTCTCGTGAGAGAACCTGAACCAGCGAAACCCCTGAAGTGAGGGCGGGAGAGGCATCAGCGAGTACCCGCGTGAAGCTGTCAGCTGCACGCCAAGGGAGAAAAAGAGTCAGCACTGACGACCTGCGGATGAGCTGCGAGCGCTATTGGGCACCGCCGAAGGCGAGCATCGTGCCGACTCAGTGGAGAAGACTGGAGCTGCCACCAAGAGAGAGAGAGAGAGCGCCATCGAATGCGCCGTGTGTTTGATACACACACACACCGACCAACACCCAGTGAGAACAGACAAGACGTCCAGCAGCGACGACAGAATCATCGCGCACCACGACGGCGAGCGTCGTGCCGACTCGTCATCCAGCAGTGGAGGAGCTGCGCGCTATCCGACAACGGAAACATCGCGCATCACGACGGCGAGCGTCGTGCCAACGCCGCTCAATCTAGCAGTGGAGAGAGAGAGTGCACGAGCAGCACCAAGCCCCCGGAACCATCAAGCGCCAAGCAAGCAAGTTTCTTCAAGGAACATCGTGCCAACGCCGCTCAATCCAGCAGTAGACACAGCGCCATGCCTCTACTTAAAATAGTAATTATCAAGGGAACAATACAACGCACACGAATAAGACTCTCAAAAAGTTATCTTTGTGTTTCAAAAAGGGTTGCCATTTCAAGGTGGTGCATTCAATATCAACTGATCGTGCAAAGCAGTTGCTGCCGTCGAGTTACATGAATAAGAAATGTTTTAGTCATTTATTTTCGTTAATTGCATAATCTTGCCGATGAATCTAATGACCTATACTTTTGCCTTTGCATATTAGAGTGTCATATGTTGTTTAAAATTAAAATTGCTTAACACAAAGTGTTCGAGTGCTTCTTTCCCAGTCCATGCAAAACTGTCTTATTCATTAGAACTGTAACCTGTGAAGAGATATGAATTTGGAGACCTAACATAACATAAACACACTAAGATAATCAATAAATGTTTAAGCAAAGATAATCGTTTATCCTGATTGATACAACTGGATAACGAAGCTAAGCCTAATTATCATAACTGCACACATAAATTACTACGATTATCTCCATGATTATCATACTTTATGCATATAATTGCATACAATAACATAATTGATGCGATTTACGCATTTTTCTGAATTTTTTACATTTTTATTATTTTTATCAAAAATGCATAATCCGGCATATACATCAACAGATAATGTAGTTACTGCACCGCTGATAATGTAGCTACTACGCTACTGATAATGTAGTTACTAGGCCATGTAACTACTACACTGTTGATAATGTAGTTACTATGCCACAGATAATGTAGTTACTGCACCGCTGATAATGTAGCTACTACGCCACTGATAATGTAGTTACTAGGCCATGTAACTACACTGTTGATAATGTAGTTACTATGCCACAGATAATGTAGTTACTACGCCACGTATAATGTAGCTACTACACCACTGATAATGTAGTTACTACACCACTGATAATCTAGCTACTACGCCACTGATAATGTAGTTATTACACCACGGATAATGTAACTACTATGCCATTATATTCTTGGTTCTTTCGGTAAAGTCACGTACAAGGGAAACAATAAAATAATCTTGCCTATAAACGTCACTTTTTGTCTGTCTGTCCGTCTGTCTGTCCATCTGTGTACGCTCGCTTGCGAGGGATTTGGCGCTCGGGCCGTGGGGTTTAGGACATATACCTACACACCTTACATACAACAGAGGAAGTAGTATCTATTGACTCTGTAGTAGTATCTACTGACTGTACCGTAGTATCTACTGAGCCAGTAGTAGCTACTGACTGTGTAGTAGTATTTAGTGACTGTAGTAACTACTGACCATAGTAGTATTGACTGGGCCTGCAGTAGTATCTACCGACTATATAGTAGTACCGACTAACTGTATAGTATCTGCTGACTCTATAGTAGTATCCACTGACTATAGTAGTAACTACTAACTCTATAGCAGTATCTACTCACTCTATAATAGTATCTACTGACTCTAGTAGCTACTCACCGTGGTAGTATGTACTGACTATAGTAGTATATACTGACTGTAGCAGTATTGACTGACTGTAGTGGTATATACTGACTGTTTTAGTATCTACTAACTCTATATAGCAGTATCTACCAACTCGATAGCAGTATCTCCTATCACTACAGCAGTTTATACCGACTGAGGTGGTACCTGCTATCACTACAGCAGTGCATACTGACTGGTGGTACCTGCTATGATTACAGCAGTGCATAGTGGCTGGTGGTGCCTGCTATGATTACAGCAGTGCATACTGCTGTGTTGGTACCTGTTATGATGACAGCAGTGCATATTGTGGTGGAACCTGCTATGATGACAGCAGTGCATACTGCTGTGGTGGTACCTGTTATGATGACAGCAGTGCATATTGTGGTGGTACCTGCTATGATTACAGCAGTGCATACTGCTGTGGTGGTACCTGCTATGATTACAGCAGTGCATACTGCTGTGGTGATATCTGCTATGATTACAGCAGTGCATACTGACTGTGGTGGTAGCTTCTATGATTACAGCAGTGCATACTGACTGTGATGGTACATGCTATGATTGTGTAATAAAGGACTCGATCCTGGGTCTGTCTCCGTTGTCCTTTATTCGGGTTCTTACACTTTTCCCACACGGCCCTCGCTCAGAGCTCTCCCCTTGGCAGCTCCATAGCTGCTCTCGCTCCCGTAGCCTCCACACCTCTGCAGCTCCGCTGCAGATCCCCTGTGCAGTCCTCCGGCTGCCCTCACTGCAGCTCCACCGCTGCCCTCACTGCAGCTCCACCGCTGCCCGTCGTTCCTCCGCGCTTGGTCACCGCTGGCCGACGGTGCCAAGTCTTACTCCCCCGTGTGTGTGGCGATCTCGCCACTCCTCGACCTCCGCCCTGCGTGGCCTCACTCTAACTCTGTCTCCCACACTCTCTCTTCCACCCCGCTGGCTGGCGCCGTCATGAGCCCCTCAGCCACCAGGCTGAGGCACGGCGACCACCCAACGTGTTCTCCACTCTTCACTCCCCCGACTGACCCAGATGTCTTCCTGTCTCCTCTCTATTACACCTCCCCCCACGTGACCCTGACTCCTCCCTCTCGGATCGTCACATCCGACCCACCCATTTACGCCCGCATTACACCACCCTCCCCCGTAGAGAAAATTCCAGCCGTCCTCGGCTGAAACAGAACAAAATAATGCGGGCGAAGGCATCACAATCAGGAGTCCCCCAGACACAACGGAGATTATAACAACAACACAAGTAACGAAAGGGGAGGTATCAGGAACCGGAACAGAACAACAAGAATAATAATAGCACAAAGCACAACAACGGCAACCGACACGCAAGAATGGCACACGCGCACAACCCAGAAATGTGGTGTCTTAGAGCGTGTCTATGTTGTTGTTCCATCCGCTCGGCTCAAGTCCAATATCAAAGAGCAAGTGGCAGAGCAGAATGACGAACGGGCGCTCAATTGCTCCTTTAAGTCCTCATCCAGTTAGCACACCAGGTAACACCCAGTGTGGCAGGCGCCGAAGATCTGTGACGAGAAGGAGAATCCAATCCCCTAAGGCACAGCACAACAACGCACATCCGCATGTCGTACACGACAGCCACCCGGCCCCAGGGTAGTGGAGATGATGTAAATCCCGCCCGCTTAAGAAACCCCAATAATTACCCAAAATAAACGCGATGGATGCCCCAGTATTTACATTTTAACCACAATATTATTTACACGTGACAACAACAACAACAAAAAAGTTCTGCTCTTGCCCACCAGCAGTCCTCCCTTGAGGACCAGCACAGACATCACACGTACACAGCATGTACCCACGGTCACTCTCAACAAACCCCCCAGTCACACACCCTCGCGTGGAGAGAGCCACGCTCCCCAGCGGTAACGTTTAACTCGCCCTAACCCTCACCGTGGTCGTCAAACCACAGCAACATCCACTGATCATACTCTCGGCTAGTGCAATTTCGGGGATGAGCAGCAACTCGGCCATGCTCCTCCCTTACTATCCCATCAGCGATGGACACACACCAGCATCTTATAGTCTGACGCTTTATAGCCAAGGGAAGATCAATCCCTCGGCAAGGCCAGACACCAACGACCCCCCCCCCCCCCCACGGGGTAATGTTCTCTTATAGAGACAATAACGCCCTAACCCAAATCCCATGAGCCCCCGGCACACCAGGTTCAGTCTGCCACCGCACAACTGAACCATGACTCCCCGAGCCATATGAGCACACGGCCCATTAGTTTGAGACATACCACGGAGGTTTCCACTCCGGGCTGTCAGGTCAGCCATCAGCCATAGGCCGATGTGACCACAACTCGTGCATCACCCAATCAACAATGGCAGGCATAACAGATGGAATATTTGCCCCACCGAGGTTTTTCCCGCGCGCTCAAAATGGCGGCCCCCTTCGCCAAGCGCGTTCTCGCAATATCTCGCGCGCACTCAAAATGGCGGCCCTTTGCGCAAAGCGCATCGTCGCCATACCCCGCGTGCACGCAAAATGGCGGCCCAACGTGCGAACACGTGGCCAGTTTTCTCCGTGCGTGCACCCAAGCTGCCCTTTGCTGGGGGTCACAAGACGCATCCCCCGTCACGTTGTAACAACCCCACCAACGATAGACGCACAGCCCCAGCTTGCTGCGCACAGCAGTCATATCGGGGAAATTTTAACCAATATTTGACCAAAACACATTGGTTACACACACCAACCCGCAAAGCAACTCCTGGCTGCATGCAATCAACCGAATGAGCGACGCCACTTGGCGCCAATTTACGGCCCCATCACCATTAACATCTGAGCCACCCACAACGGCGTCATCGCGCACCCTCATTTTAAAACAACTCAATTACATATAATATACACGCAATCTCGTGTGCATAAACACCCATACAACCAAATTTTGGGTCCCCCTCGAATTTGTTACCAATTTCCAAACAGGTACGCACAATTAATAACAATCCCAACCCCAATAGTCAACCAATGCATCGCACCCCATAACCGTACAGAACGGTGTAACAGCACATGCAGTCAGCATATCGCGATCACACGCGTACGTTTAAGCACAATAGCAAGCAGATCTGCAGGCAACCAACACACCATTAATCCTGTCGTAACTTTGCAGCAACAACACAAACATTCTCTCTCTTGCAACAACCACATCGCACATAGCACCTCGCAGCACAATACACCAAAACAAAATATTTTTCAATTAAGCCCGTCGCACACGGTAACCCACGAGATGGTACAGCGCAGGATACCCGACGCTCCCGAGTTAATAATTAACTTCGCCATCAAGATAACAACTCCACGCCGCAGCGCACACACACTATTTGACACTCAGCAAGCACAGCAGACTCTCCGTCCATCCTCAACACAAACACACATACACACTAATTGACACCGAGCAACAAGCAAATAGCGCGTTCATCCAGAACACACACACACAGCCCGAACCGCGCTCCGCACGCTCGAGACATGACTAAAATCGCCCCCCGGCACACGAAAGATGGGTGAGGTGTGTGTTAAGGCCGGGTGCGTATCGTTACGACTCGCCCGGTGCTGCAGCGAGCAGAGGACGGCAGGGTGGTAACTTGAGACGCCTCGCAGAACTCGTTCGGCGACTTGACTGCTCCGTTGTCTCGCACCCGAGCCAGGATGGGAGAGCTCCCGCCCCAGCAGCTGCAGCGTCGGCGTCCTCTCCTCGCAGCTCCTCCTCGCAAAACAGCAGCTCACAGCAGGCTGCTCACCCCGCGGCACCTCCAGATGGCAGCGCAAGGCTGCCTCTCCGCCGCGATGTTGAAGATGGCGGCGTCTTCCCGCCGCGGTGAAGACAAGATGGCGGCTTCCCGCCGTTTCTCCCCTGCCACGCCCAAGATGGCGTCTTCGTGCCGCGTGGCAGATGGCGCAGGCAGCGCAGGAAAGGCGGAGGCCTGCGGATCACCACCGGGCCTCCCCGACGCCGTCCTCGGCGTGGTGAGCTCACACAGTTGCGCCAGCACGATTTTCAAGGTCTCCAGCTGCGCCGCCATCTGTCTCAATCATAAGTCGGATGATGTAGCAGATGATGGCGTAGGAATATTCTTTCTTCTGAGCTGTTTTGACATGCCGTTTCACTTCTGACACCAGTGTAATAAAGGACTCGATCCTGGGTCTGTCTCCGTTGTCCTTTATTCGGGTTCTTACACTTTTCCGACACAGCCCTCGCTCAGAGCTCTCCCCTTGGCAGCTCCATAGCTGCTCTCGCTCCCGTAGCCTCCACACCTCTGCAGCTCCGCTGCAGATCCCCTTTGCAGTCCTCCGGCTGCCCTCACTGCAGCTCCACCGCTGCCCTCACTGCAGCTCCACCGCTGCCCGTCGTTCCTCCGCGCTTGGTCACCGCTGGCCGACGGTGCCAAGTCATACTCCCCCGTGTGTGTGGCGATCTCGCCACTCCTCGACCTCCGCCCTGCGTGGCCTCACTCTAACTCTGTCTCCCACACTCTCTCTTCCACCCCACTGGCTGGCGCCGTCATGAGCCCCTCAGCCACCAGGCTGAGGCACGGCGACCACCCAACGTGTTCTCCACTGTTCACTCCCCCGACTGACCCAGATGTCTTCCTGTCTCCTCTCTATAACACCTCCCCCCACGTGACCCTGACTCCTCCCTCTCGGATCGTCACATCCGACCCGCCCATTTACGCCCGCATTACAATTGCAGCAGTGCATACTGCTGTAGTGGTACCTATGATTATAGTGCATACTGCTGTGGTGGTTCCTGTTATGATTACAGCAGTGCATATTGTGGTGGTATCTGCTATGATGAGAGGAGTACATATTGTGGTTGTGGTACCTGCTATGATGACAGCAGTACATACTGAGTGTTGTGGCACCTGCTATAACGACAGCAGTACACACTGTGGTGGTACCTGCTATGACAGCAGTACATACTGTGGTGGTGGTGGTACCTGCTCTGATGAGAGCAGTACATACTGTGGTGGTGGTACCTGCTATGATTACAGTAGTGCATGTTGACTGTACTCACCACTCACCTTCACCACTCACACTCACCCTCACCATTCACCCTCACAACTCACCAATCTCCCTCACCAATCACCCTCACCACTAACCCTCATCACTCTCCCTCACCATTCACCCTCACCATTCAGACTCACACTCACCCTCACCACTCACCGTCACAACCACCACTCATGCGTAGGAGGTGGGGGGGGGTCAAAGTCATATTATGCTTATTGGAGAGTACATTTAGTATATTGATGATACTGATGTACTTTATATTTTAGTTTTTTTTATGTGGTGGTTTAGCTGCTGCAGCTCCTTACTATTAAAATTCCTTCCCTCTATTACTGCTAACCCTACTCCCTCCCTTTGATGCTTCTAATACTGCATAATGCACGGGCATAATATGACTTTGAAACCCCCCCCACCTCCTATGCATTCCACAAGTTGCCACTAATCCAATATCTGCATTTCCCATAAATATGCAAAATTCCTCTTGATATGCAAATTCCTTTGTCAAGGCGCCCCTTCCCCCTTCCAACCCAGCTTAAATATACGCTGCCAAGCCTGGTGGTGCCCATTCAAACGCTGTCTTCCCGACAGACCTGTTCTTCACCTGAGGACAGCTGCTTGAATTGTGGCCGAAACGTGAGAATTATTTTATGTTTTATTTTGATTATTTTATTATTTCCCTTCTACGTGACTTTACCGAAAGAACCAAGAAGATGAATCCCTGCAGTCACGAAAGCTTTAAATCGAAATATAAATGTGTCGTTAAACAGCCAGCATTGTCGCTTGATGCGGCTGGTTGTAATTGCTGGCAAAACGTCGTAAATGTTGTAATGGGTTTACTTTCCAACACACCCGTGTGCGAGTAACTAATTGCCATGTTTTGTTTATGTGACAAACCTTAATAATTGGCTGTTGGGTTGTGGCGGGTTTAACGACACATTTATATTTACGCGATCTAACCCAAAACATACCTCTAGTATGGATAATATTAGTCGCAAAATCCTACGTGTTAAAATGAATCACCAGATCATCCGCATACATAACATGGTGGACCAATAGGTAGCCATCCCTTTACCACACCCAGGCATCGATCAGCCTCCCATTATATCTGTGTAGTGTCGTAAATGGAGTCACTATGGCGTCTAGCACCAGCTACTGTCACAAGGGCGGAACTGTGTGTCTTGAGCCTCTCTGGCACCAGAGTAGGTAGGCATGGAAGCAGGCCCTCGGGGGAATTGTTTTGGTGATGGTCAGAGAGAGGGCAAGTGAGGACGTGACAGTCTGGGTGAACCCGAGAGGGCACGTGACCAGGACAGGGTAGCGAGGGGGCCCAATGGGTGGCTTGAGAGACACGTGATGCTTGGTCGAGAACCTTCTGGTAATATCCAGAATTGGGCGTGACTGAGGGCGGAGCGAGGCCACGCTCGGGAGCATTAAAGGGAGGTTCCGAGAACAATCGCGGCTGTGTTGGAATGGAACCCGTC
Organism: Lampetra planeri; assembly: GCF_965212315.1. Classification (NCBI taxonomy): domain Eukaryota; kingdom Metazoa; phylum Chordata; class Hyperoartia; order Petromyzontiformes; family Petromyzontidae; genus Lampetra; species Lampetra planeri. The sequence goes on from NC_136158.1 coordinate 7,079,435, forward strand.
AGTGCTACGTCTTTTCGATCCTCGGTCTTTACACTCGGCATCGTGGGTCAGGCAGTGTGTTACTAACTGTCCTGGTTATGTAGTTACTCCGAAGTGGTCTAGTTAACCGTGTAGTTATCACCTATATAGAGAACCCGTTGTTACGTTTATGTAGTTACCCTGTTGGGGTTTGAGAATAAACGTGTTGCCTCCAAGTTCAAGTGTGTGCCTCCGTAGAACCCACTACATCTGTACCAGATTGGAATTCAACCGGTATACTTCAATGGAAAGCTGCGTCAGCAGTCCTCCTGCTGTGTTTGTTTCACACCTGATAGTTGCTTGTGTTGCGATCAAAACGTCGTGATCTATTATTTTTTCTACCTACGTGACTTTACCGAAAGAACCAAAGAGTATGAGAATGGAAAGCTTTTCGAACGAGGTGGTCAAAGACGATGCTCAACAGTTTAGAGGCCAGAGGACATTCTTGTCGTACCCTGAAGTGAACAGGGAATGGCTCCAACACCCGGCCACGCAACTTTGCCCGGGCCTGCCCCAGAATCATGAAGGCCCTTAATGATTGTGAGCAGAAAGACAGTGCTGTTAGTATAGTGAGTAGCAGTTGTGATTCAAGCTGGCACGCACACAAGGAGGGGGGAGGGGCAACATCACGCACACCCGGCCGTCTTTGTCTCCCGAGTGGCGATGTTTATAGAGCATCAGGGTTGACGAAGTGGCGGTGACGTCACCACGACCCTTGTGTCAGGCTAGGTGTACTTTGAGACCACGTGAAGCGTCGAAGGCTTGCTGCTGGTAGGAGGTCACGGGACAGACCCAGAAAATGCTATGGCGTTGACCGACTGAGGCGACTGGCAAGATGCACAAGCTGTACCCATACTGTGCCAACTCTCCTGTGTTTTATCCGCACGGTCCTCCGCTCGTTGTTGTGAGTGTCGGTCCTCTTGGCCCTCCGTTGTTGCTGCTGGAGGGCGACCGCCTCGCAACTGCCCAGCAGCGTCATTCACGAGCCTCCTCCTCCATAGAGTCCGATCTTGACACCACTGCTGGTACCGATCATCGGCAAGTCCACTCAATTCCACATCCGCCTGTACGGAATCAGTCCATCTCTTCTGTAGCCCACATCATGCCAATTTAGTTCCCTCGATGCGGCCAAACAGAAGCTGCTTGGGCATAAGGTGGCTAGGCATGTGGGCTACATGACCCAGCCAACACAGCCTCGCCTGCCGGAGTGGGTGGGTGGGTTGGTGAGTGGGTGGGTGGATGAGTGGGTCGGTGAGTGAGTGGGTGGGTGAGTGTATGAGTGGGTAGGTGAGTGAATGGGCGGGTGGGTGGTTGAGTGGGTGGGTGGGCCAGTGGGTGGGTCGGTGATTGAGTGAATAGGTGGGTGGGTGAGTGGTTAAGTGAGTGGGTGGGTGAGTGAGTGGGTGAGTAGGTGAGTAGGTGAGTGAGTGGGTAAGTGGGTGGGTGGGTGAGTGAGTGGGTGAGTGGGTGGGTGAGTGGGTGGGCAGGTGCGTGGATGAGTAGGTGGGTGGACGAGTGGCTGAGTCGGTGAGTGAATGAATAGGTTGGTGGGTGAGTGGCTAAGTGGGTGGGTGAGTGAGTGAATGGGTAGGTGGCTGGGTGAGTGGGTAAGTGAGTGAGTGGGTGAGTGAGTGAGTGGGTCAGTGAATAAGTGGATGGATAAGTGGGTAAGTGAGTGAGTAGGTGAGTGAGTGGTCGGTGGGTGAGCGAATAGGTACGTGCGTGGGCGAGTGGGTGGGTGCGTGGGCGAGTGGGTGGGTGGGTGAGTGAGTTGGTAGATGAGTGGGTAAGTGAGTGAGGGGGTGAGTGAGTGGGTGGTCGGTGGGTGAGTGAATAGGTGGGTGCGTGGGCGAGTGGACGAGTGGGTGGATGAGTTGGTGAGTGAGTGGGTGGGTGCGTGAATGAGTGGGTGAATGAGTGAGTGGGTGGGTGAGTGGGTGGGTGAGTAGCTGAGTGAGTGGGTAAGTGGGTGGGTGAGTGAGTGGGTAAGTGAGTGAGTGGGTGGGTGAGTGGGTGGGCAGGTGCGTGGATGAGTAGGTGGGTGGACGAGTGGGTGAGTCGGTGAGTGAATGAATAGGTCGGTGGGTGAGTAGTTAAGTGAGTGGGTGAGTGAGTTAATGGGTAGGTGGCTGGGTGAGTGGGTGGGTGAGTGAGTGGGTCAGTGAATAAGTGGATGGATGAGTGGGTAAGTGAGTGAGTAGGTGAGTGAGTGGTCGGTGGGTGAGCGAATAGGGGCGTGCGTGGGTGGGTGCGTGGGCGAGTGGGTGAGTTGGTGGGTGAGTGGGTGGGTGGGTGAGTGAGTGGGTGGGTGAGTGGGTGGTCGGTGGGTGAGTGAATAGGTGGGTGCGTGGGCGAGTGGACGAGTGGGTGGATGAGTGGGTGAGTGGGTGGGTGCGTGAATGAGTGGGTGAGTGAGTGAGTGGGTGGGTGAGTAGGTGAGTGAGTGGGTAAGTGGGTGGGTGAGTGAGTGGGTGGATGAGTGGGTAAGTGAGTGAGTGGGTGGGTGAGTGGGTGGGCAGGTGCGTGGATGAGTAGGTGGGTGGACGAGTGGGTGAGTCGATGAATGAATGAATAGGTCGGTGGGTGAGTGGTTAAGTGAGTGGGTGAGTGAGTGAATGGGTAGGTGGCTGGGTGAGTGGGTAAGTGAGTGAGTTAGTGGGTGGGTGGGTCAGTGAATAAGTGGATGGATGAGTGGGTGAGTGAGTGGTCGGTGGGTGAGTGAATAGGTGGATGCGTGAGTGGGTGGGTGTGTGGGCGAGTGGGTGAGTGAGTGGGTAAGTGAGTGAGTGAGTGGGTGAGTGAGTGAGTGGGTGGTCGGTGGGTGAGTGAATAGGTGGGTGCGTGCGTGGGCGAGTGGGTGGGCGAGTGGACGAGTGGGTGGATGAGTGGGTGGGCGAGTGGGTGGGTGCGTGAATGAGTGGGTGGGTGGGCGGGCGAGTGGGTGAGTCGGTGAGTGAATGAATAGGTCGGTGGGTGAGTAGTTAAGTGAGTGGGTGAGTGAGTTAATTGGTAGGTGGCTGGGTGAGTGGGTGGGTGAGTGAGTGGGTCAGTGAATAAGTGGATGGATGAGTGGGTAAGTGATTGAGTAGGTGAGTGAGTGGTCGGTGGGTGAGCGAATAGGGGCGTGCGTGGGCGAGTGGGTGGGTGAGTGAGTTGGTGGGTGAGTGGGTGGGTGAGTGAGTGGGTGGGTGAGTGGGTGGTCGGTGGGTGGGTGAGTGAATAGGTGGGTGCGTGGGCGAGTGGACGAGTGGGTGGATGAGTGGGTGAGTGGGTGGGTGCGTGAATGAGTGGGTGAGTGGGTGGGTGAGTAGGTGAGTGAGTGGGTAAGTGGGTGGGTGAGTGAGTGGGTGGATGAGTGGGTAAGTGAGTGGGTGGGTGAGTGGGTGGGCAGGTGCGTGGATGAGTAGGTGGGTGGACGAGTGGGTGAGTCGGTGAGTGAATGAATAGGTTGGTGGGTGAGTGGTTAAGTGAGTGGGTGAGTGAGTGAATGGGTAGGTGGCTGGGTGAGTGGGTAAGTGAGTGAGTGGGTGAGTTAGTGGGTGGGTGGGTCAGTGAATAAGTGGATGGATGAGTGGGTGAGTGGGTGAGTGAGTGGTCGGTGGGTGAGTGAATAGGTGGATGCGTGAGTGGGTGGGTGAGTGGGTGGATGAGTGGGTAAGTGAGTGAGTGGGTGGGTGAGTGGGTGGATGAGTGGGTAAGTGAGTGAGTGAGTGGGTGGTCGGTGGGTGAGTGAATAGGTGGGTGCGTGCGTGGGCGAGTGGGTGGGCGAGTGGACGAGTGGGTGGATGAGTGGGTGGGCGAGTGGGTGGGTGCGTGAATGAGTGGGTGGGTGGGCGGGCGAGTGGGTGAGTCGGTGAGTGAATTAATAGGTCGGTGGATGAGTGGTTAAGTGAGTGAGTGGGTAAGTGAGTGGGTGAGTGAGTGGGTGGGTGAGTGGGTGTTCGGTGGGTAAATGAATAGTTCGGTGAGTGAGCGGTTAAGTGAGTGGGTGGGTGATTGGGTGAGTGAGTGGGTGGATGAGTGGGTAAGTGAGTGAGTGGGTGGGTGCGTGGGCGAGTGGGTGGGTGAGTGGGTGGATGAGTGGATACGTGAGTGAGTGGGTGGGTGCGTGGATGAGTGGGTGGGCGAGTGGGTGAGTCGGTGAGTGAATGAATAGGTCGGTGGGTGAGTGGTTAAGTGAGTGAGTGAGTGGGTGAGTGAGTGAATAGGTGGGTGTGTGGGCGAGTGGATGGATGAATGAGTGGGTAAGTGAGTGAATGGGTGGGTGTGTGGATGAGTGGGTGGGTGGGCGAGTGGGTGAGTCGGTGAGTGAATGAATAGGTCGGTGGGTGAGTGGTTAAGTGAGTGAGTGGGTGGGAGAGTGAGTGGGTGGGTGGGTGAGTGCGTGAATCGGTGGGCGGGTGCGTGGGCGAGTGGGCGGGTAGGCGGGCGAACAGCCAGTGCGCTCCATCAACGTTGGGAATTGCAATTGCCCTGCGCTTATCCGCGCTAGGGGATTGTCAGCGTGGGGATTTGAACGGAGCTCGAGACGCGGCGACTGGACTCCTCGCGGGGTGCAGGTGGAGAGGGGACCCCGAGGGGGGGGGGGAGAGGGGACCCGAGGGGGGGGGGGAGAGGGGACCCCGAGGGGGGGGGGGGGGACGAGGGGGGAGAGGGGGACCCCGAGGGGGGGGGGGAGAGGGGACCCCGAGGGGGGGGGGGGAGAGGGGACCCCGAGGGGGGGGGGGAGAGGGGACCCCGAGGGGGGGGGGAGAGGGGACCCCGAGGGGGGGGGGGAGAGGGGACCCCGAGGGGGGGGGGGAGAGGGGACCCCGAGGGGGGGGGGGGAGAGGGGACCCCGAGGGGGGGGGGGAGAGGGACCCCGAGGGGGGGGGGGAGAGGGGACCCCGAGGGGGGGGGGGAGAGGGGACCCGAGGGGGGGGGGAGAGGGGACCCCGAGGGGGGGGGGGAGAGGGGACCCCGAGGGGGGGGGGAGAGGGGGACCCCGAGGGGGGGGGGGGGGAGAGGGGACCCCGAGGGGGGGGGGGAGAGGGGACCCCGAGGGGGGGGGGGAGAGGGGACCCCGAGGGGGGGGGGGAGAGGGGACCCCGAGGGGGGGGGGGGAGAGGGGACCCCGAGGGGGGGGAGAGGGGACCCCGAGGGGGGGGGGGGAGAGGAGACCCCGAGGGGGGGGGGGAGAGGGGGACCCCGAGGGGGGGGGGAGAGGGGACCCCGAGGGGGGGGGGAGAGGGGACCCTAGTGGGGGGTGGGGGGAGAGGGTGACGGGGACCTTCCTCTGCGGGGCCGGGACGCGCCTCGCCCCGGCCGAGCCTCTAGGCCGCAACGCCTCCTAGAACCCGCGTCAAGGTTTACTGTTGCCGATGTTATTGTTGTTATTGTTGTTATTGTTGTTATTGTTGTGATCATCATCATCCATCATCGGCTATGGTTTATCCACTGCTGGATGAAGGCCTCCCTAGGTTCACTTCCCTGCGGTGTCCATCGGCAGGAAGATCGCCCAGCAGTGAATGTCTCCTGCGTGACTACTGCTGCGTGTTGCTGTGTACTGCTGCGTGTTGCTGTGTACTGCTGCGTGTTGCTGTGTACTGCTGCGTGTTGCTGTGTACTGCTGCGTGTTGCTGTGTACTGCTGCGTGTTGCTGTGTACTGCTGCGTGTTGCTGTGTACTGCTGCGTGTTGCTGTGTACTGCTGCGTGTTGCTGTGTACTGCTGCGTGTTACTGTGTACTGCTGCGTGTTGCTGTGTACTGCTGCGTGTTGCTGTGTACTGCTGCGTGTTGCTGTGTACTGCTGCGTGTTACTGTGTACTGCTGCGTGTGTACTGCCGTGTACTGATGTGTACACGTGGCTACTGCTGTGTGTGTACTGCCGTGTGTGTTACTGTGTACTGCCGTATGTGTACTGCTATGTGTTACTGTGTACTGCCGTGTGTACTGCCGTGTGTTACTGTGTACTGCTGTGTACTGCTGTGTATACGTGACTACTGCTGTGTGTGTACTGCTGTGTGCTACTATGTGCTGCTGTATGCAGATGTGTACTGCTGTGTGCTGCTGTGTGCACGTAGCTACTGTGTACTGCTGTGTACTGCTGTGTATACGTGGCTGCTGTGTGCTGCTGTGTACACGTGGCTGCTGTGTACTGCTGTGTATACGTAGCTACTGTGTACTGCTGTGTACACGTGGCTGCTGTGTGCTGCTGTGTACACGTGGTTGCTGAGAATGCAATGATGGCCTCGCGGTGGTGGTGGTGGTGCTGGGGGGGGGGGTGCTGCTGGGGGGTGGTGGTGGTGCTGGGGGATGGTGGTGGTGCTGGCGGTGGTGGTGCTGGGGGGTGGTGGTGGTGCTGGTGGTGGTGGTGCTGGGGGGGGGGGTGGTGCTGGGGGGTGGTGGTGGTGCTGGGGGATGGTGGTGGTGGTGGTGCTGGCGGTGGTGGTGCTGGGGGGTGGTGGTGGTGGTGCTGGGGGGTGGTGGTGGTGGTACTGGGGATAGTGGTGGTGGTGGTGCTGGGGGGTGGTGGTGCTGGGAGGTGGTGGTGGTGCTGGGGGGTGGTGGTGGTGCTGGGTGGTGGTTGTGGTGGTGGTGCTGGGGGGTGGTGGTGGTGGTGCTGGGGGGTGGTGGTGGTGGTACTGGGGATAGTGGTGGTGGTGGTGCTGGGGGGTGGTGGTGCTGGGAGGTGGTGGTGGTGCTGGGGGGTGGTGGTGGTGCTGGGGGTGGTGGTGGTGGTGCTGGGGGGTGGTGGTGGTGGTACTGGGGATAGTGGTGGTGGTGGTGCTGGGGGGTGGTGGTGGTGGTGCTGGGGGGTGGTGGTGGTGGTACTGGGGATAGTGGTGGTGGTGGTGCTGGGGGGGTGGTGGTGCTGGGAGGTGGTGGTGGTGCTGGGGGGTGGTGGTGGTGCTGGGTGGTGGTTGTGGTGGTGGTGCTGGGGGGTGGTGGTGGTGCTGGGGGGTGGTGGTGGTGGTGCTGGGGGGTGGTGGTGGTGGTGCTGGGGGGCGGTGGTGGTGGTACTGGGGATAGTGGTGGTGGTGGTGCTGGGGGGTGGTGGTGGCGCTGGGAGGTGGTGGTGGTGGTGCTGGGGGGTGGTGGTGGTGCTGGGTGGTGGTTGTGGTGGTGGTGCTGGGGGGTGGTGGTGGTGCTGGGTGGTGGTGGTGGTGGTGGTGGTGGTGGTGGTGCTGGGGGGTGGTGGTGCTGGGTGGTGGTGGTGGTGCTGGGTGGTGGTGGTGGTGCTGGGTGGTGGTGCTGGGGGGTGGTGGTGGTGGTGGTGCTGGGGGGTGGTGGTGGTGGTGGTGCTGGGGGGTGGTGGTGGTGGTGGTGGTGCTGGGGGGTGGTGGTGGTGGTGGTGCTGGGGGGTGGTGGTGCTGGGGGGTGGTGGTGGCGCTGGGAGGTGGTGGTGGTGGTGCTGGGGGGTGGTGGTGGTGCTGGGTGGTGGTTGTGGTGGTGGTGCTGGGGGGTGGTGGTGGTGGTGGTGCTGGGGGGTGGTGGTGGTGGTGCTGGGGGGGTGGTGGTGGTGGTGGTGCTGGGGGGTGGTGGTGGTGGTGGTGCTGGGGGGTGGTGGTGCTGGGGGGTGGTGGTGCTGGGGGGTGGTGGTGGTGGTGCTGGGGGGTGGTGGTGCTGGGTGGTGGTGCTGGGGGGTGGTGGTGGTGGTGCTGGGGGGTGGTGGTGGTGGTGCTGGGGGGTGGTGGTGGTGGTGCTGGGGGGTGGTGGTGGTGGTGCTGGGTAGGGGTGGTGGTGGTGGTGCTGGGTAGGGGTGGTGGTGGTGCTGGGGGGTGGTGGTGGTGGTGCTGGGGGGTGGTGGTGGTGGTGCTGGGTGGTGGTTGTGGTGGTGGTGCTGGGGGATGGTGGTGGTGGTGCTGGGGGGTGGTGGTGCTGGGGGGTGGTGGTGGTGGTGCTGGGTGCTGGGTGGTGGTGGTGGTGGTGCTGGGTGGTCGTGGTGGTGCTGGGGGGTGGTGGTGGTGCTGGGGGGGTGGTGGTGGTGGTGGTGCTGGGGGGTGGTGGTGGTGCTGGGGGGTGGTGGTGGTGCTGGGTGGTGGTGCTGGGTGGTGGTGGTGGTGCTGGGTGGTGGTGGTGGTGGTGGTGCTGGGGGTTGGTGGTGCTGGGGGGTGGTGGTGGTGCTGGGGGGTGGTGGTGGTGGTGCTGGGGGGTGGTGGTTATGGTGGTGCTGGGGGGTGGTGGTGCTGGGTGGTGGTGGTGGTGCTGGGTGGTGGTGGTGCTGGGTGGTGGTGGTGCTGGGTGGTGGTGGTGGTGCTGGGTGGTGGTGGTGGTGGTGCTGGGGGGTGGTGGTGATGGTGCTGGGTGGTGGTGGTGGTGGTGGTGCTGGGGGGTGGTGGTGGTGGTGGTTGTGGTGGTGGTGCTGGGGGGTGGTGGTGGTGGTGCTGGGTGGTGGTGGTGCTGGGGGGGTGGTGGTGGTGGTGCTGGGGGGTGGTGGTGGTGGTGCTGGGGGGTGGTGGTGGTGGTTGTGCTGGGGGGTGGTGCTGGGTGGTGGTGGTGGTGCTGGGGGGTGGTGGTGGTGGTGCTGGGGGGTGGTGGTGGTGGTGGTGCTGGGGGGTGGTGGTACTGGGGGGTGGTGGTGGTGGTGCTGGGGGGTGGTGGTGGTGGTGCTGGGTGGTGGTGGTGGTGGTGCTGGGGGGTGGTGGTGGTGGGTGGTGGTGGTGGTGCTGGGGGGTGGTGGTGGTGGTGCTGGGGGGTGGTGGTGGTGGTGCTGGGGGGTGGTGGTGGTGGTGCTGGGGGGTGGTGGTGGTGGTGCTGGGGGGTGGTGGTGGTGGTGCTGGGGGGTGGTGGTGGTGGTGCTGGGGGTGGTGGTGGTGGTGCTGGGGGGTGGTGGTGGTGGTGGTGGTGGTGCTGGGGGGTGATGGTGGTGCTGGGTGGTGGTGGTGATGGTGATGCTGGGGGTGGTAGTGGTGGTGCTGGGGGGTGGTGGTGGTGGTGGTGCTGGGGGGTGGTGGTGGTGCTGGGGGGTGGTGGTGGTGTTGGTGCTGGGGGGTGGTGGTGGTGGTGCTGGGGGGTGGTGGTGGTGGTGGTGGTGGTGCTGGGGGGGGGTGGTGGTGGTGGTGGTGGTGCTGGGGGGTGGTGGTGGTGGTGCTGGGGGGTGGTGGTACTGGGGGGTGGTGGTGCTGGGGGGTGGTGGTGGTGGTGCTGGGGGGTGGTGGTGGTGGTGCTGGGTGCTGGTGGTGGTGGTGCTGGGGGGTGGTGGTGGTGGTGGTGCTGGGTGGTGGTGGTGCTGGGTGGTGGTGGTGGTGCTGGTTGGTGGTGGTGGTGCTGGGTGGTGGTGGTGGTGCTGGGGGGTGGTGGTGGTGGTACTGGGGGGTGGTGGTGGTGGTGCTGGGGGGTGGTGGTGGTGGTGCTGGGGGGGGGTGGTGGTGGTGGTGGTGGTGCTGGGGGGTGGTGGTGGTGGTGCTGGGGGTGGTGGTGCTGGGGGGTGGTGGTGGTGGTGCTGGGGGGTGATGGTGGTGCTGGGTGGTGGTGGTGGTGGTGCTGGGGGTGGTAGTGGTGGTGCTGGGGGGTGGTGGTGGTGGTGGTGCTGGGGGGTGGTGGTGGTGCTGGGGGGTGGTGGTGGTGTTGGTGCTGGGGGGTGGTGGTGGTGGTGCTGGGGGGTGGTGGTGGTGGTGGTGGTGCTGGGGGGTGGTGGTGGTGCTGGGTGGTGGTGGTGGTGCTGGGTGGTGGTGGTGGTGCTGGGGGGTCTGGTGGTGGTGGTGCTGGGGGGTGGTGGTGTGCTGGGTGGTGGTGTGCTGGGTGGTGGTGGTGCTGGGGGGTGGTGGTGGTGGTGGTGGTGCTGGGAGGTGGTGGTGGTGGTGGTGCTGGGGGGTGGTGGTGGTGGTGCTGGTGCTGGGGGGTGGGCGACGTCTCTGCTTCTACTGTGGCTGCGTGACCCCAATTGTGGGGTTTTGGAGGGAACTTTTGAGCATTAGGGATGTGGTTTGGCCAATGGCTGTTAGAGAGTTGTGGCTTTTATTTTAGCTAGGGGAGCACCTGGAGAAAGCCCACGTAGAACAAGGGGAAAACATACCAACTTAACCATTTTTTTCCATTATAGAGGTGTTTTTTTTGTGTTCGGTTAAATTGCGTTAATATGGATGTGCCTTTAAACCCCACACAGCCAATCAGAAAGGGTTTGTCATGTCAAACAAAAGGTGGCAATTCGTTAAAATTTCAGCACTAAACCGGTTGTGTGTTGGAGAGTAAGCCCACAGCAACATTTACAATTCGAGTACCGTGACTTTTCGCCAGTAATTAAAACAATAACAACGAGCAGTAGCATCATCAGGCCACAGCCAGGAGTTGCAGAGAAATCCTCCTCCTGTTTCGGTCTTAAACAGACGGGGGGGGGGTGGGTGGTCAATGTGATGTCGTCAATTGTGAGCCAATCAGTTGCCAAGACCCGGATGGTGGGGGTGAATGTATTCGAATAATCCTGATTTGAAGCTTTCGTGACTGCAGGAATCCAAACTCTTTGGTTCTTTCGGTAAAGTCACGTAGGTAGAAAATACAATAAATCACGACGTTTCGGTCTGCTGCCTCAGCTGCCTCAGCAGCAGGCCATGCTTTCCCATCTGATGACGGACGCTTGTGTTGCGCCCGAAACGTCGTGATTTATTTTATTTTATACCTACGTGACTTTACCGAAAGAACCAAAGAGTATGTATTCGAATACATTACAATGGATATCTATTATTGGTGGGGTTATTGTGCTAAACTTTGTTCTATTTGTCAGGTGTCAGGCCTCGCTGAGCTGTGTAGCACTTCTTTCAGAAGTGACCTGGCCATCACAAGTTATAGCTCAATGAAGTGGCTATCAACATCATCGCGTGGACATTTATAGCGACCAAAATATTCTCAACGCGTGATGTTGATTCTAAATGTGGAGGGAATAACTGAAGGACCCGGAGAAAAAAACCACGCAACCACGGGGAGAGAGAGACAGACACAGACTCCAAATATACAGTAGGCATCATCAGAGTCGGGATCGAGCCCACCACCTCCTGTATACCAGGCGAGGTAGTTAACATCTCGCCAGAGAGAGGCACCCAAGTCTGGAGTTGAACCCAGGATCTTTTTTCTATGAGGCACGTGTGTTACCAGCACTGATGATGATAATCATAATAATGGTGGTGATGGTAATTATGATCATGAGGATGTTGGCAGTGATGATGGTGATGATGATAATGAGGATGGTGGTGGTGATGATGATTGTGGTTTGTCGTGTGTTGTAAGCGTCTCCCTGAGCAGACGTTGCTGGTGGCGTTGATGGAGCGACTGCGGCCAAACAGGAAGGCAGCGATCATCCTCCACGACGAGGATGACGATCAAGAGTCGATGTCGGACAGCGACGAATGGATGCCAAGCGACAATGACACGTGAGGATGTGGGGACGATCTGGGGAACTGTGAATGCCATCGTTTTGGTGACACAGTGGCTGGGATATGTTAACTACCTCAACCGATACACAAGAGGTCGTGGGTTTGATCGCGACCCTGACCCCTGCTGTATATTTGGAGTTGTGGTCGTGTGGATTTTTCTCCGGGTCCTCCGCTTTTTCCCTCCACAATTATAATCAACATTACCATGTGCTTAGAGCAATTGGCCACTATAAGGCTCACTTTGTTTAGGGCTATCTCTTTGCGATGGCCAAGTCGCTTCTGAACAAAGAGCTGCCCAGCTCAGTGGGGCCTTACGTGGTAAAATAAACAATACTTCGATCGTTCCTTTAGAGGGCCTCACGTTTTGCAAGCATAGAAAAGGGAAGGCATGACCGTGGGTGAGAAGACAGCTTTTGTATGGAGCGACAGGGTCAGGAAACTTCGACATCAGCGTTACAATAATGCCGCTCGACTCGATTCGGAGTGAGACCTCAACTGCCAAACTAGAGCTGGTCATAAGCGCACTGCCCCAAATACGAAAACTTCTCCACTCTTTCCATAACGGTAAAATAAAACATTTCAATAGTTTTTTTTTACGCTTTTAAGCGGCTGGTTGCAGAGACTGCGCCGCGGGGTCGCAGACACGGCGCCGCGGGGTCGCGGACAAGGCGTTGCGACCACGATCCCGTTGTTGCAAGTTACCTTTGTCTTTCCAGCTGGTGACGCGATTGGGCTGCCTGCCCTGCGTCGATGGGAAGGATGCCCTGGTGGTCCACGTAGTTTTTCCAGGGGCCTGCCCACCATCATGAAAGTCCTTAATGATTGTGAGCGGAGAGTCGGGGACTTAGAAAGCACGAAGAACAATCCCAGAGCCCAGGCCTACTGATTGTATCATAGGCCTTGACCAGGTCAATAAAGCAGAGATATAGGTCCTGTTGGAATTCGCTGCACCTCTGCTGTAGCAGACGGACAGAAAATATGGCATCTGTGCAGCTCTGCCTTGGCCTGAAACCGCATTGGGTCTCGTCAAGCCTCTACTTAGCGTGCCTGGCAAGGCGATGTTGAATAATCCTTGCTAGGACCTTTCCCGACACAATGAGGAGGGAGATGCCACTGTAGTTGTGACAGTCTGTGTGGTCCCCCTTCTTAAAGAGGGGGGATCACCAGGGCATCCTTCCAATCTTGTGGAACCCACCCAATGGTCAAGACTGTTATTACGGTGTCATTTTGGGCAGTCTGTGCACAAACGCCACCCTCCCTCAGCATTTTGCTTGAGCGGTCATCTCTGCCCCACGCTTTTCCTGGTCTAAGACTCCAGATTGCCTTCTGTACTTCCTCAACAGATGGCACCTCAGCCAGCCACTCGCAGGGGGTGACTACTTCCAATATTTGAGGCCTCAGCAGGGTCATCCCCACATTGTCCCATGACGTTTTCCAGGTTGAGGGATTTAACCTTCCCCAAGACATCAGAGAAATGCTCAGCAAATTTGCAAACCTGTTCCTGGGGGTTGGAGATTGGATCACCGTTCTTTCCTATAATGATGGTGATAGGTGTGGTGCTGCAAGTTACTTTTTCGATGGAGTTCAAGAGTGATTTGGAATCGCGGGGTACTGAGGCAGACTCCATCTCCTCAGCAAATCGTGACGATCGCACATCCTTGCAACGCTGCACGGATCTCCGAACCTCAGAGTGAAAGCTGCGGTAGGTCCTGGTGTCAAGGACATGGGCCCGCATCCGCTCTGCCATCACTATATAGTGTGGCAGATTTTCTTGCTTGGATCCGGCGTGCATCCATGATGTTGTGTGGATGTGTCGATGCCGGAACAGCGTGTTGGTAATTACAAGCCCATGGGCTGCACAAAAATCTAGCAGCCTCCTGCCGTTATTATTGAGCTGATCTGGCCCATGCCTTCCAATCACTCCAGACCAGGTGCCAGCATCATGACCAACTCGGGCATTAAAGTCACCCAACAGGATGACTTTATCCCGAGGGGCTACTTTAGAAAGCACCTGTGACAGGAGGTCATAGAAGGCATCTGGCTCATCGGCCTTGACTGCATCCCTCCACTGATGTTCATCTTCGGTGGGGGCATAAGAAACCACCACTCCTTGCCTCCGGTTGATGGGAAGGTGAGCCCAAAGTAGCCTGGGGCTTACAGCTTCCCACACCTCACCGCCACGCTCCCACGCCTCCTTCATTCTTTTGTTCAGAAGAGACACTCCCTGTTGTTTGGCAGTCTCTTGCCCCGAGTAGAGGACTGTCCACCCCTCATGGTGGCAGGAGCCAGAGCCGGTCCACCGGACCTCCTGAAAACTGCAGAGATCCAAGCAGTACAGGTCCAGCTCCCGACAGAGGAGTGGCAGCCTCTCCTCCGCAGTGAGCATTCGAACATTCCACGTGGCCACTCACAATGGCTTTTTTCTGTTTCTGGAGGAACCTCGAGGGTAAGATTCAGTCTCCTCGCTCCGCCAAGTGGGATTTGGCCAGGAGATGTCATAGACGCCCGTCCCACCGGGGCCTCAGGTACTTGCTTAGTTAGATTTTTTCCATGTAGTTTAGTGGTAGTTAGGTTGAAGGTGGAGGGGTCACCAGCCCCTCGCACCCATGCAGAGCCCCCTTTGGCCGCTGTGGTGGCTACAAACGCCATGAGGGGAATGGCCAATTGACTTGGCCTTCCCCCCATGGCACTGCTCATCACAGCGTTACCGTTCGGCACCCCCGAGGATGTCGGGGGTTGTGTTGTCGGACACACGTACACACCCACAGAAACACACTTATATCCACACACACATGTATGGTTACGTGTAGTGCTGATCATGGAGACACACACTTGAACTTGGAGGCAACGTTTATTACAACTCCCAAATGTACACTGGTTCTACTGCTAGGTGATAGCTGCACGGTTAACTATGTGAGCAGCGGGTTAACTACACGAACGGGTCAGCCAGCTTACATGCTGCCTCACCCACAATGCTGAGCGAAGACCGAAGAGACGTAGCAGCCAGGGTTGATTCCACAGACGAGCCCCGATCGCTCTCAGGGCTTCCCCTTTATCCTCTCCGAGCGTGGCCTCGCTCCGCCCTCGGCTACGCCCCCTTCTGGATCTTGCTACAAGGCTCTCGGCTCCACGTCACGTATCCCTCGAGCCCCCTTCGGCCCCCTTGCTACCGTGTCTAGGTCATCTGCCCACTCTGGTTCAGACGGAGTATCACATCCTCACTTGCTCTCCTTAAACCCTCACTAAAACCATGCCCCCGATGGCCAGCTTCTATATCAACCTCTGGTCTGGTGGCAGAGAGGACTCCCGACGTGCGTTTCCACTCCTGCGACAGTAGCTGGCGCTAAGCACCATAGTGACACCAACAAAGTCACTACACATTTGTAGTGACTGACACAGAGACACTAAGAGTAGGAGGCACTCTATTTATTCACGGTCCACACAGAGTAACTACAGCCCCCAGTCAGGACAGCTGGCAGGGTGCCTGACTGACGGCACCGAGCAGATGAAGATGGCGGCGAAGACTCCAGCAGCACGACGAGGGGACCTCACTCCAGGCAACAGCCCCGAGCCTTCGCTCGGGGTCCCCTTTTATCATCCCGGCGTGGCCTCGCTCCGCCCCCGCAACACCTCCCTTCTAGAACCTACTGGTGGGTTCCCGGGGCTCCCCGATGGGCCCCTTCTGTGACCTTTCCCCTACATCGCTCTCTCTGGTTTATTACGTGACCTACTGTCAGACAGGCTGCTGCAACTGCAGGTCCCCTTCTGTGCCATCAACCAGCACTATGCTTCGTAGTGACCAATTCCATATCACTACACATATTTAGCCTTAACAGGCTGTTGGGGCAAGTGCTGTTAGCAAGCACCTATGCAGGCCGGCACGGCACACGAGGGGGTCGGTGGCCAGCACCACACCCGGCCGCCTTTGTCTCCCCAGTGGCGATGTTTGCACACCACACCAGGTACTCATTTGAGGCTGAGTCGACCTAGGGGAGGCCCATGACCGGCTCAGATAATCGTCAATGGTGTTGGCCGTGAGCGGGAATCGAACTCTGGTCACCAGGTTCATAGCGCAGCGCGCCACCGCTCCACCGCCGCTCCCCATATAAGACACATGTACAGATGTAGTAAGTTCGAGGAGACGAGGTCGGAGTTGAGGCACACTCTGTTTATTAACTCAGTGACAGGCACAATAGTTGAAGGGGTAACGGCCCCTTCACCCGTACTATGGGAAACCCACCCTAGTACTATGCCCTCTGTCCTGTTCCCCAGTCCTCCTCTACTGGGCTACGGGAGGCTGACTGATCTGGCCCTGGCAAGCACAGATCTCGGCACCAGCTAAGCCGGCCTTGCCCTGACAAGGGCAGAGGTCCGGGAGCTCTTGGGCCGCGCCGCTGGCTTACCCAGCTCGGCCCTGACAAGGGCAGCGAGACAGGGGAGTCCCAGGGCCTAATCTCCGAGTCTTCAATCTTCACTGGTCAGCTTCGTGTCGTACTGCCCCGAGCTTTCTGGCTCCCCGCCTTTTATAGGGATCCCCTCAGAGGGCTGGGGGCGTGGGGGATCACGGATGCGGACGTCGGTGCGACCACCCGTGTGTGTGAGTGCACACACCCCTGTGTTTCTCGTCCGCCGTTTCTCCCGTAATAACCCCTACATCACCCCCCCCTGTACAGCTCGCAGCCGTCCCGGCTGCAACAATTCCTCAACCCCCAAGAATAAGGATTAACCCCCGTCAACACGCGTGTGCCTCGTAACCGTAACAATAACAAGAACAAGTGTAACAACAACAACACAACAACAACAACAACAACCGACGGTCCCCTATACGTACCCACTTCCCCAAAATGCAACATATATACCGAACGTGGTTCCCCATCCCCATGCACCCAACAGGAAAAAAAACGCAGGTGAGTGAGCCCACCAGCAGCGGAACGCGCGTGGAAAGCACTTTACAATAACCGGCGCGTCTTGGCGCGTGTCCGTGCAGCGGGCCCGTCACAAGGGCCCGACCTGGTAGGGTCGGCGGCAGGTGGTGAATGTACAGGTGCGCGGCGCACCGGCATCCTGGACGAGCCAGCGTCGACCTCCGTTGAGGAGGCTGGCGGCAGAGAGGGCATCAGTCCTCGGACCCCTGAAGACGGAACAGTTAGCAGCGGATCAGAGGCAGACGGCGACCCCGCCCTCCCGGAGTCAGTGGACCCCCCACATGTTCGGCCATAGTCATGAGAGGAAGCATGTGGAGCAAAGAACGGCTTCAACCGTGAAGGGTGGACAAACCACCGACGTTTCCCCCATTTAATGCGAACACATTGCGGCCGCATAACCTGCACAATTTCCACGGGGCCCCTCCATGGCCTCAACAACTTCGACGAGGTGGCCAATGGCACCTGGGGGCAGTGCAGCCACGCTCTGTCACCCGGGTGCCATTCGTGCGTGTGTGACCGGCGCGATCGCAACTTTTCGTTTTGCTTCTGGCGCGAGGCAGAGTTTTGCATGGCCGCCTCCCGTGCCTCAGCCAACCGGAGGACGTTAAACTTAACATGGTCCGCCAACTTAGATTTAGCGTGCGGCGCGGTACATGTCAGCTGAGTCGCGACAGGCGGGTCAACTTCGCGGCCATACATTAAAAAAAACGGCGAGAATCCGGTCGCCGCGTGAGGAGCCATTCTGTATGCTGCTCGGACTCCAGGAATCTGAAGGTCCCAGTCGGTTTGGGACTCAGATACCTGGTGGGATAGCATGGACGTAAGAGTCCTATGCAGGCGTTCTACCATCCCATCCGTTTGTGGGTGGTAAGGCGAAGTACGAATTTTCTTCGTACCCAGAAGCTCACACACCTCGTGTAAAAGGGCACTAGTGAAATTCTTTCCCTGATCGGTTAACAACCGTTCCGGAGCGCCCTTGTCAAGGACATATCCGTGAACAAAAGCCTCTGCAACGGCCGCTGCTGACTGGTTGGCGAGGGGCCAAGCCATAGGCCATCGCGTGAAATACTCGACGCCAACCAGCAGGTACTTATTACCCCTCGGCGTGGAGGGAAACGGCCCCAAAATATCGAGGGCGACAAGCTCATTAACCCGGGTGACCGAAATAGACTGGAGTGGTGGGCAGGCTCCCCTCGCCGGCGGTTTGCGTTGGGCACACTGGGTACAAGATTGCAAGAGATCGTCCACATCCCTTGCCATGCCCGGCCAAAAGAAATTAAGCTGGAGCATGGCAAGGGTTTTGAGGGTGCCCAGGTGCAGGAGCCGCTCGTGAGCGGCCCATACAGCCCTACCCCTCAACGCGGAAGGCACCACCAGCCTGTGGCGGCGGATCGTACCGTCCCAATGCATGAGGAGGCCCTGGCACAACCCCCATGAGTCAACGCCCGACTTTCCCTGAGCGGATCCTTCCGCGCGACGCCCTAGCGCCAGGAGGGAAGCATCCTCCATTTGGAGGCGCCCCCACTCCGCACATGACAAGCCCAACAGGGAATCCTTCCCTCCCACCGCAATAGGGTCAACGTCCGAAGGGGCCTCAACAGCGGCCGCTAGGACCGGATTGTGGCCGTCGTTTGCCGATTTGCAACGCCCCGAGCCCAAGAAACAGGTGCAATCAGAAGCGACCTGCAGGCGTGACAGGGCATCGGCATTGGTGTGGCGAATCCCCTTACGGTAAGTTGTTTCGAAATCGAAATCCTGAATGATCTCCAGCCATCGGGACAACTGCCCCGATGGCTGGTGAATACGCAGGGCATACTGCAACGCCGCATGATCTGTACGGACGGTGAAATGCCGGCCGTACAGATATGGCCGGTACTGTTGGATAAAGAAAACAATAGCCAACAGTTCGCGGCGGGTGACGCAGTATCGCTGCTCGGCCGGAGACAATACTCTACTACCATAAGCCACAACGCGCTCCACGCCACCCACAATTTGTGACAGCACGCCTCCAATCCCGGTATTGCTCGCGTCCGTGTCGAGCACGAGGGGCATAGAAAAATCGGGGTAGCTTAATGGCGGGGCCCCCACCAGGGCGTCCCGAAGAGAGTTAAAAGCGGCCTCCTCCTCCGGCCCCCAATGAAATTTGACCCCTTTGGACGTTAAAGCATGTAATGGCTTAGCGATGGAAGCGAACTCCGCGACAAACCGGCGGTAATATGAAGCAAATCCGATGAAGCTTCTAACCTCCCCCACCGAGGTGGGAGTTGGCCAGGAGCTGACACAACGCGTTTTGGCGGGATCGGTTGAGATGCCTGACCGGCCGACGATGTGACCCAAATATTTTACAGATTCGCGCAGCAAATGGCACTTTTGTGGCTTGAATTTCAAATTAGCTGCGCGCATTTTGAGAAAGACGGCCCGAAGCCTATCAAGATGTTCCTCGAACGTCTTACTGAATACGATAACGTCGTCTAGGTAAATCAAACACACCTCCCATTGCAAGCCAGCGAGAACCAATTCCATCAGGCGCTGGAACGTCGCGGGAGCGGAGTGGAGCCCCATGGGTAACCGATTGAATTGGAAGAGGCCGTGCGGCGTTCTGAAAGCTGTTTTGGGCTTAGACTTGTCGTCCAAGGGAAGTTGCCAAAATCCTGAGAGTAAATCCAAAGTGGAGAAGAATCGCGATCCCGCGAGGGCATCCAGCGATTCGTCCATTGGAGGAAGCGGGTAAGCATCGGCCACCGAGATCTTATTTAACCGCCGGAAATCAACGCAGAACCTTAGGGACCCATCGTGCTTTTTAACCAACACTATGGGTGCACCCCAAGGGCTGGTCGAGGGAGAAATGATGTCAGAAGTCAACATGTCATCTACAGCCGATTTGACATGATCCTTTTCGGCGGGACTTAACCGAAAAGGATTTTGTCGGATAGGAGCGTTGTCACCGGTGTCAATATGGTGGCGCAGCAAATTGGTACATCCGATATCGTATTTATGTTTACTAAAGACGTCGGAAAATTCCCGCAAAAGGGTGCGCAATTTAGCACGTTGTGAGTCGGACAGGTCAGGTGACTCAGCACACAGCGCCTCGAGCCAACCCTCGTCAATGTCTGAGGGCAGCCGCGACTGAGAATCGGTGGCCACCTGGCCAATGATCGGCATCTCCGCAGGTACCGGGACTGCATGTGCGAACACGGTTCCCTGCGAAACCACCGCCGTCCGTGTTCCGACATTTAGGACCGCGATAAACGGGTCCGCATCCCCTTTAACAATAGTCTGGGCCGTCACCAAATCTGGGCCATTCACCCCGGCCCTAGACGGGCCCAGCATAATGCCCTCGTCTGAGACCCCTTTAGCGAATGGTCGACGCAACCGCAGGGGCACCAGCATCTGTGCCCCCGGGGGTACGCGCACCGTTTGAGCCACGAGCGCCTGTACCGTTGCACAGGCAGTATGCAAGGCAGGGGTGGAAGGCAGGAACGTTATACGTCGGCCCAATGGAAGCTCGATGCATTGCTGGTCAATCAAAATTTTCATGGGCAATTTGGCCAAAAAGTCTGTCCCCAACAGGCACGGAATTGCCAGCGAGGAGGAGACGAATACCGGGCCAGATAGTTTAATGTCCCCGATAGAAATTTGCGCTCGAATTTGGCCGATAATACCTAACGAGCCCCCGTTCGCAGCGTAAAACGGTATTTCGACAGAGAGCAATGGGCGACTCTGAACGGGCAGGATATTATAAATCAAATCCGAAATGATAGTCGCCGAAGCTCTCGTATCGACCAGTACCCGTACCTCCACCCCGTCAATATGCCCCGTGACAACGGACGACCCCGCCGACGCAGCTACAACCCGGTGAGCCAACTCGGACCATTGGCCCGGTTGGAGCGCCCTCCCCGACAAGCCGCGACCCGACGCACCAGCACCCAAACCCCGAGACTCGTGTGTCGGACCATGTGAGAGGGAAGTGGGTGTGCGTGCAGGCCGAACGTGTGGGGTGCCATGACTTGCCCGAGGATGTAGCGAAGGCTTGTGAAGAGGACCTTCCGCAGCCCCAGGTCTCGCTCCCTGCTGTCGAGGAGCCCGGCATCCCGACGCCACGTGTCCCCGGAGGCCACAATTGTAGCACGTGACGAGCGCTCCCGGAGACTTGGGCTGCTCTCGGTGGCTCGGTACGTCCCGAGCCGGTCGCTCGGTAGATCGCCATCCCGCAGAACGGTCCACGGCGAAGGCTCCCTCAGAGTCGGAAGTGTGTCTTGCAGCTGCTTTGTTAGCCTTCCTCCGCTGGGAAATGAGATTGGCATGAATGTGCCTTGCAGCCTGCAATGACGACATGTCCGCATCATCCTGTGCTAGGATGACGAAGTCCAAGTCGTCGGCCAGCAGCAAAATTTTCTCGGCCACCATCGCATCGATCCCTTCTTCGTCCATACGCGGGAAGGCCTCCTTCGCCAATGACAGCAGGGCCGTGCGATAAGCAAGTGGTGATTCCTTGTCGCCCTTCTGTCGCTCGTAGAAGAGCTGGCGACAATCAGAAGGCGGCCCATACACCGTGGCCAGCAGCTGCAGCGCCGACTGAAGCGTGGAGCGTGCCGACCTGGGTGCAGCAGTGAGGGTGCCCAGGGCGTCGCCATCCAGCATCGCCGGAAGAGCACACAGCGCCTCGTTGTCTGTCCACGCAGCCATTTCTTGGTGGGCGAGGAACCTGCGCTGGAACCCACCCCAATCGCCGCCGCTTGCTACGAACACCTGCAGGGCGGGCAGGCGTTGTTGAAATGTCGGCTCCGTCTCCGATCCTCTCGCAGCACTCGTACCGTCCCCATGGACAGTATGAGCAATGGCGGCCCCTACTGGAGGTCGCGCCGTCCGTGACGCGCTGGTTCCAGCTTGGTCGGTGCCGGCGTCCACTGGTGGTGACGTGGCAACCCCTGATAGGCAGCCACTGCGACCCGCCCCCGCCGATGACGTGGCGCCCGCTGGTTGGGCCCCGCCACCCGCGTGACGAGCTGGTGCCCCTCCCTCGGCCCCTACTGTCCCTGTGGCGGGAATTCCAAGCCTCCCGACCATCGCAGAGGCGGGAGTTTCTGGCGGGCGTTGCCCATCTTCCCGCCGCGTCGCTCCTCCCGGCCCCAGGCGAGTTATCCGCTCCAGCATGGCGGCCGCTGCATACAGGAGCTCCGCCAGTTGCGAGTGGGCCAACGCCAACTCGTCAGCCGACGTCCCGAGCCTCTCCGACGACCCCGCAGGTGTTGGAGCCGGCAGCGGTTGTGCAGGTACGCCGGCGGCGACGTCTTGCACCGCCTCTCCCTCGTCGTCATCCTCTCCTGGGTCTTGGGCACGAGTCGTCCGTCTCGTATCCATGCTTGGACCACTTCTGACGCCAGATGTAGTAAGTTCGAGGAGACGAGGTCGGAGTTGAAGCACACTCTGTTTATTAACTCAGTGACAGGCACAATAGTTGAAGGGGTAACGGCCCCTTCACCCGTACTATGGGAAACCCACCCTAGTACTATGCCCTCTGTCCTGTTCCCCAGTCCTCCTCTACTGGGCTACGGGAGGCTGACTGATCTGGCCCTGGCAAGCACAGATCTCGGCACCAGCTAAGCCGGCCTTGCCCTGACAAGGGCAGAGGTCCGGGAGCTCTTGGGCCGCGCCGCTGGCTTACCCAGCTCGGCCCTGACAAGGGCAGCGAGACAGGGGAGTCCCAGGGCCTAATCTCCGAGTCTTCAATCTTCACTGGTCAGCTTCGTGTCGTACTGCCCCGAGCTTTCTGTCTCCCCGCCTTTTATAGGGATCCCCTCAGAGGGCTGGGGGCGTGGGGGATCACGGATGCGGACGTCGGTGCGACCACCCGTGTGTGTGAGTGCACACACCCCTATGTTTCTCGTCCGCCGTTTCTCCCGTAATAACCCCTACACAGACACAAAGACACACACACACACACATCCACACACACACACGTATGGGCACATGGGTTCCATGCCGAGTTGCAGTTTCACTTTTACAACTCCCCGTTCAGCATCACCCTCCGCCCTCTCGTGCCTCTGACCGTTTTTGCTCCCAGTAGGTCCAAGACGCCCGGCGGCACCAAGAGGCGGCTCCACACCGACTCGGGGAGCGACGACACCGAGACCCCAGCCAAGAGGGCCAAAAGACCGGCGGCCCTCAGGGCTCCCAGAGTCCCTAAGGCCCCCAAAGAACCCAAGGCCCCCAGGGCTCCGAGAGTCCCTAAGGCCCCCAAGGCCCCCAGGGCTCCCAGAGTCCCTAAGGCCCCCAAGGAACCCAAGGCTCCGAGAGTCCCTAAGGCCCCCAAGGAACCCAAGGCCCCCAGGGCTCCCAGAGTCCCTAAGGCCCCCAAGGAACCCAAGGCCCCCAAGGTCCCAAAGGCAACGAAGGCCCGAGAGAAGCCTGAGCCCCTTTCGCCAAGGAAGCTCGTGGCAGTGAAGGAGGAGCCACCGTGGTCTCCTGGGAGGGGTGCTCTCGCTGGGATCGCCATCGGGGACGCAGGGCAGGTGAGGGAGGGTGTGGGGAGCGCCGCTCGCTTGCTCACACTAATACACTCGCTCACCACTCGCTCGCTTACTCAGTAACACACTCGCTCACCACTCGCTCGCTCACACTAATACACTCGCTCACCACTTGCGCGCTCACCACTCGCTCGCTCACTCAGTAACACACTCGCTCACCCAGTAATACACTGGCTCACCACGCACTCGCTCACCACTCGCTCGCTCACTCACCGTGGATGTTTCTCCTGTTCCAGCATTGAACTTGGTCATATGGCCGTAACCTGACTTAACCAAAACACACCTCAAGCCAACACTAACCCAGTCTAACTCGGTCTAACCCCTAACCCCGACCCAAATCCTCAACCTAGCCGTGACGCTCACCCCCCCTCCTCCACCCACCGTGTTGTCTAATGCTGTGCATATGACTCCCCCCTCACCCCCAGGCTCTGGCGATCAAACCAGACCCTCACACCAGCACGAACTGGGAGCCACACACGGGCTCTGCCACGGGGCCCCACGTGAAGGGGGAGCCACACTCGGGCTCTGCCACGGGGCCCCACGTGAAGGGGGAGCCACACACGGGCTCTGCCACTGGGCCCCACGTGAAGGGGGAGCCACACACGGGCTCTGCCACTGGGCCCCACGTGAAGGGGGAGCCGGTGGCTGTGAGCTGGACGGTCGCTCAGGTGAGAATGAGCAGTGGCGCTCAGACCGTTCCCACCCTTCTCCCCTCCTCGTCAGCGCAAAAGAGTCGGCCAAACACCCCGTAGAGCTCCCTCAATTGGAGGCTCTGCCGCCGGCAATTGCGCGGGCATGCAGTTATTGGCGCGTGCCAACTGGCACGTTCGATCGCCAACATTCCATCGCATTCTGTACCGGTTTTGACTTTCGGAAACCGGTTAATGGTTTCTGAGAACGGTTACCGGTTAACAACCCAATTGCACTGACCACTTTTTTTCTCTCGGGTTATTAGAATGCAGCCACTCTGCTCGCTGTGATATTCACGATTGCATACGATTAGTAATGGACTCAATGTTTGACCATTGGCCCAGACAAATTATAATAACTCTTGACTTAAAGCTTTGTGACTGCAGGAATTAATATTGTTTGGGCCTTTTGGTAAAGTCACGCAGATAGGTTCAAAATAGGCTGACGGGTTCCCTTGCTCCCCCTCGCTGGCTCAGGCGGTGGTGAGGCTGACGGGTTCTCTTGCTCACGCTCGCTGGCACAGGCGGTGGAGGGGCTGACGGGTTCTCTTGCTCACACTCACTGGCACAGGCAGTGGTGAGGCTGACGGGTTCTCTTGCTCACCCTCGCTGGCACAGACGGTGGCGAGGCAGTTGGTCCTGTCGGAGGGCGTGGTACAGCAGGTGGTGCGGCTGTTGGACGAGGAGTTCACGATCCCCTTCATCGCACGCTACCGCCGTGAGCTCACAAACGACATGGACGCCGACATGCTGAGGCAGGTGGAGGAGAGCGTCCACCAGCTGCGGTAATTAAACATCGTCGCACACCTCCTCCTCCTCCTCCTGCTGGCTTTGACGATGTCCCTACTCCTCCTCGAAGGGCTGTACGTCTATGTACTGTGTAGGTGTCCTGTGTGTACGTGTACTGTGTGTGTACTGTGTGTGTGTACTGTGTAGGTGTTGTATGTGTATTGTGTGTATGTGCAGTATGTACTGTATGTGTGTGTACTGAGTATGTGTAGTGAGTGTGTGTACTGAGTGTGTACTGTGTGTGTGTGTGTACTGTTTGTGTGTGCTGTGTGTGTACGGTGTGTGTGTATACGCTGTGTGTACTGTGTGTATACGCTGTGTGTACTGTGTGTGTATACGCTGTGTGTACTGTGTGTGTATACGCTGTGTGTACTGTGTGTGTATATTATGTGTGTGTATATTATGTGTGTATACTATGTGTGTACTGTGTGTGTGTATATTATGTGTGTGTAATGCGAGCGTAAGCGAGGTTTCGCCGCTCAGCTCTGGGCCAATCGGACGGCCCGGAGTATTGGGGGCGGGGCCCAGTAAGGTGGGCATATGGGGAGGTCCGCCGCCCACCTCCAGTCCAATCGGATGCCCGGATGATCAGGGGCGGAGCCTAGGGGCGGAGCCGGGGGGCGCTAAGTGAAGGGCGTGATCTGGAAGGTTCGGAAAGGGCGTGGTGGAAGGCAGAGGTGGGACAAAGTCATTGTTATGCAAGTCCAAGTCGAGTCGCAAGTCATCAAATTCATGACTCGAGTCTGACTCGAGTCCAAGTCACATGACTCGAGTCCACATCTCATAGGTGGGACAAAGTCATTGTTATGCAAGTCCAAGTCGAGTCGCAAGTCATCAAATTCATGACTCGAGTCTGACTCGAGTCCAAGTCACATGACTCGAGTCCACACCTCTGGTGGAAGGTGGAGACGGGATGACGAGAGAGGGGAATATAAGGGGGATCCGGAAGAGGCTCGGGGCAGTTGGCATAGACTCGAAGTGGGACCGCGTCGAGCCGTGGGAGGTCTCCGGCACCATCGGCCACGTGGCTGGAGACGACTCCCAAGCACACCGTCAGCCAGCGCTGTGCGGGAGGAGAGGGGAGTGCAACTGACGGGAAGAGCGCGCGGGGCGCGCCAGTGGAACAGCCGCTCCACGGTCAGGACCGGCGGAGTGTGAGCGGCATAACAAGAATAAAGACAGAGACGGAGACCAAGCTGTGTGTCGTCAACGTCATTTATTACATGTGTATACTATGTGTGTACTGTGTGTGTGTGTTTGTACTGTGTGTGTGTGTACTGTGTGTGTATAGTATGTGTGTATACTGTGTGTGTACTGTATGTGTACTGTGTGTGTGTACTGTGTGTGTATAGTATGTGTGTGTACTGTGCGTGTACTGTGTGTGTGTACTGTGGGTGTGTACTGTGTGTGTATAGTATGTGTGTGTACTGTGTGTGTACTGTGTGTGTGTACTGTGTGCTGCAGGTCTGTGCAGAAGAAGGTGGAGAGCGCCGTGGCGACCCTGCAGAAGGAGGATCAGCTGACTCCTCGGCTGCAGCAGGCGCTGCAGGAATGTCGCTGTGTGCAGGAGTTAGAGATCCTTGTGAGACTCACACGCAGTACACTACACACGCAGTATACAGTACACATGCAGTACATAGTATATACTCAGTATGCAGTACATAGTACACATGCAGTCCACAGTACACGGTACAAACGCAGTATGCAGTACACATGCAATACACATTACACACGCAGTACACACCATACACAGTACACACACTGTGTGTGTATGCATGCGTGCGTGTGTGTACGTGTGTGTGTAGGTGTATGCGTGCGTGCGCGTGTGTACGTGAGTGCGTGTGCGCGCGTGTGTGACGATTATCCGAATCGGTACTGGATCTCCCTTAGGTCGACTCGGCCTCAAATGAGTCCCTGGTGCGGTGTGTAAAAAGGCGGCTGGTCGTGGTGCTGGCCACTCGCTAACAGCACTTGCCCCAACAGTCTGTTGAGGCTACGCTGAGGATCTTTGTCTTTTTTGTTTGCAGGTGGCGCCGTTCAAGACGAGCAGCAGGCAGAGCAAGGCTGAGCGGGCGCGGCGTCTCGGCCTGGAGGCGGCGGCGCAGACGGTGCTCACGGCGCCCCACACACTCAACATGGTGGCACTGGTGCGGCCCGCAGAGCCGGGTACAACCACCACCACTGCCATCACAGAGGAGGGGACCCTTTGTGTCCCCGTGTCTCCGTGTCTTCGTGTCTCCGTGTCTTTATGTCTCCATGTCTTCGTGTCTCCGTGTCTTCGTGTCTCCGTGTCTTCGTGTCTCCGTGTCTTCGTGTCTCCGTGTCTTTATGTCTCCGTGTCTTCGTGTCTCCGTGTCTTCGTGTCTTCATGTCTCCGCGTCTTCATGTCTCCGTGTCTCTGTAACTCCCCGTGTCTCCGTGTCTTCGTGTTTCCGTGTCTTCGTGTGTCCGTGTCTCAGTGTCTCCGTGTCTTCGTGTCTCCGCGTCTTCATGTCTCCGTGTCTCTGTAACTCCCCGTGTCTCCGTGTCCCCGTAACTCCTCGCGTCTTCGTGTCTTCATGTCTCCGCGTCTTCATGTCTCCGTGTCTCTGTAACTCCCCGTGTCTCCGTGTCTTCATGTCTCCGTAACTCCCCACGTCTCCGTGTCCCCATTTTCCGCCCCAGGCTTGTCGACTCTGGCCGAGGTGGAGGCCGGCGTGCAGCACATCCTGGCCGACATCATCGCCAAGGACAGGGCCACCATGGACATGGCTCGCAAAATGTGAGGTCACCCGGAGGTCGCGAACCGTCCCCCTCTCCACCACGAGGGTCAGCCGGGCCGCTCAGAGGTCGAGACCCGGAGCCCCAACCACAGAGGCCCATAGACTCACACAGAGACCCGTAGACTCACATAGAGACCCATAGACTCACACAGAGACACACAGACTCACATAGAGACACAGAGACCCACAGACTCACACAGAGACCCACAGACTCACACAGAGACCCACAGACTCACACAGAGACACACAGACTCACACAGAGACCCACATACACACAGACAGACTCACACAGAGACGCGTAGACTCACATAGAGACCCACAGACTCAGACAGAGTCACACAGACTCACATAGAGTCCCACAGACTCACACAGAGACCCACCAACTCACACAGAGTGAACTGTGATCAAACGGGGTTCTCACGATAGTGAGCTGATTGTCTCAGCCTCACAGACAACCAATCGCAGTCAATTTGGTTCCAGCTCTGGGAATCGATGGGCACACGACGAATCGGAATCAGGATATTTATTTGCACTGGAGGAATCTGACGAGCTGTGAGGCTCTTTTTTCATCGATGTCCAGGATGGGCAGGTCAGAACATAACAACAAACAATCTAAAAACACAATAGGAGTGCAGAGTATAGGAAAGGTAAACAAATCACTTTAAAATATATACAAATACAACGAAGCTATTTTATTTTACCAAGTAAGGCCCACCGCGCTGTTAGCTTATTTTCAGACGCTACCTGGCCATCACAAATGATAATTTAACCATGTGGCTTATTACGTGGAGTTGTATAGCAGCCAAATAGTTTAAATAATCTTAAACGCGTGATGTTGAATCTACATGGGGAGAGAAAACCCGGACCTGGAGAAAAGAAGTCCATGGGGAGAGAGAGAGACATACAGCAGGCGTCAGGGTCGGGATCGATCCCACAACCTCCTCCATACCAGGCGAGGTAGTTAACGTGGTGCCCCTTAAATCAATTAAGTGTATAAGTTCTAATGGCATCAATTTCAAAGCTGGGGAGAGGACAGTAAAACGACAGCAAAAACAGTCCCAGACCACACCAAGACAACGAAAGTAGTCCCTCAATACAAATCCAAATTAATAACCTAAAGAACAGTTGTACATTTTTATTCTTGAAAATGTGTATTACGAGTCACATGGTGCTAAAACCGAACAAAAACTGTATGTGCTTCGGTGAATCCGAAATCCACTCCACCGCCTCTCCAGTCAGTACAGGAGTGTGATTGACATCGATTGCCGTGACTGCTGTCATCCACATCGTGGGCCGAGAGTCTGCTGCTGGGCGGAGCCAGGAAAGTGTCACTATCACCACTGAGCACGCGCATCGATGGTTGCTTGAACGTCCGCATTCCTTCCAAATCGAAAGCGTAACAATCGTAATCATTAGCTGTGATTCGTTTCAAAATGGTTATGTTTTTGGATGAATCGCGATGTTGAATTCTCCACGGCCATCCTCCCCGTCATTAGCGCGGATAATCGAGAGTCTGCCGGAGTTTAGTTCACTTGTGACCCCACCCCCGCGACCTCTGCGGCTTCCTGCGACCAGGACTGGATTATCCAACAGGGCACAGTAGGCACTGTGCCCTAGGGCCTACGGAAAAACATGTTTTTATTTGTATGATAAAATTAACGACATCCCTTTAAAGCTGCCTCATCCAATATTATAATCATAGTAACAGGAGGATTTATCCACAAATCTGGCTGTCGCCTGATGATGCTAGTTGTAATTATTGTAGTAACGTCGTACTCAGATTGTAAATGTTGTGGATTTTCTCTCCAACACACCGGTGTGCTGTACGAGTAGCGAATTGGCACATTTTGTTTACGTGACAAACCTACTAATTGGCTGTGTCGGGTGGTGGCAGGTTTAACGACACGCAATCTAACCCAAAAAAACTATATTATGGATAACTCTTTGGTTCTTTCGGTAAAGTCACGTATAAAGATAAAATAATAAATTAAATACTAGCATACGACGTTTCGATTGCAACACAAGCAATCATCATCAGGTATACATGAAATAGAAACACAAATCTAGTATACTTAGAAATGTAATGTAATACAACAGAGAGTCGGATAACATAACAGTCAACACCCTAGCTGGTTGATTACGTTCTTCCTGAGAATGCTAAATTTGAGAGAGAGATAAAACACAGAACCAGAGACATATAGACAGACATATAAGCAGACAGATATCACAGAGATACATAGAGAGAGACAAAGATAGGCACACAGAGAAACCACGCCTCTGTGTCGAGGCCTTAAATAGAGAGAGGGGGGCGGGGGCGGAGAGAGAGGGAGGGGTTACAGAAATTAGCATGTCAATGAGTGGCACGGTGAGTGGCAAGGTGCAAAAGATTACGTTACATTTCTAAGTATACTAGATTTGTGTTTCTATTTCATTTATACCTGATGATGATTGCTTGTGTTGCAATCGAAACGTCGTATGCTAGTATTTAATTTATTATTTTATCTTTATATGTGACTTTACCGAAAGAACCAAAGAGAAATTCCTGCAGTCACGAAAGCTCCAAATTAAGTATATATTATGGATAGTTGAAGACGTTTTCGCTTTCTATATTTTTAGGGCTCACCTTGGATTTTTTTTTCTCTCTCAATAATTTCAAGTAAAATCCGCTTACCCGTGGCAGACTGCGGCGGCTCCTGTCGAAGACTCGCTTGCAGGACCAAGTAGCGAACGCGTCAGCGGTGACGACATCTTGTCCAGCGGCTGTACCAAGTACCGCAGGGAAGAAGCGAAGTGACTGCGGCAGTAGTCGTGACATGGGGCAGCAGCAGTGGTAGCTGGAGAGAGCACAGGATTGTCTAGGGCCTACAAGAACCTTAATCCGGCCCTGCCTGAAGGCCTACGAAACAGGAGTGCCTAGGGCCTACAAGAACCTGAATCCGGTCCTGCCCGCGACCCCCACAGGTGCGAGAATTCCATGGTGATGATCGAATCGTCACTACACAAGGGCAAGGAGGGGGCCAGGGAGGGGGGCCTTTCTGCGCATAGCCTCCACGGGAAGGCCCCCCACGGCAAGGGCCAGGACATCAACAATTTTTCAAAATACTTCAGCTTCCAGAAGCCCATCACCAGGGTGGAGAACTACGAGGTGAGTGTGTGTGAGTGAGTGAGGGAGGAGTGTGAGTGAGTGTTGCGCTCGTGTGTGCGTGTGCTCATGTGTGTGAGCACGAGTGTTCGCGCCTGTGTGTGCTCGTGTGTGAGCGTGAGTGGGCTCGTGTGTGTGGCATTATCTTTTCATTGGTTGCGTAACGCTGTGTGGAAGCTACCTGGTCTGTCACTCCGCACGAAGCTTCAGGTCTTCTCGGCCACAGTCATTCCCTCCCTTCTCTACGCTTGCGAAACGTGGACCCCCTCTAATGGAACATCTTCGCCGGTTAGAAACATTTAGGCTGGCCTGCCTACGATCCATCCTGGGTTTAACCAGGCTGGATTGTGCGAGGAGCTTACAAATCCTCGAAAGATCTGGACAAAGTCCCATCGGTGAGCTCCTCCGGCAGGCAAGGCTGCGTTGGCTGGGTCATGTAGCCCGTATGCCCAGCCACCGCATGCCCAAACAGCTTTTGTTCGGCCGGATTGAGGGGGCTAAACGGCCGCGGCACGGGCTGGAGAAGAGATGGAGCGATGTGATACAGGAGGATGTGGAGCTGAGTGGACTTGCCGATGATTGGTATCGGCCTCTGTGGAGGAGGCTCGTGAAGGACGCTACTGGGCAGTTGGAGGCTGTCGCCCTCCAACAACAACGGAGGGCAGAGGAGCGACGCTCACAACAATGAGCGGAGCGCTGGGTGGCTAAAGCACAGCAAGTTCGCACAGTAGGGGGCACAGGTGGTGCATCAGCCAGTCATCTCAGTCAGTCGACCCGTGGCACCTGGGTCTGCCCCGTGACCTGCCAGCGGGGCATTTGACACTTCACGTGGCCTCAACGTGCACATAGCCTGGCACAAGCGTCGTGGTGACATCACCGCCACTTAGTGGCGAATGGTGGTTGTTGTTGAGTGTGCGTGCTTGTGAGTGAATGTGCGTGCATGTGTGCGAGTGTGCGCGTCCCCCGGGTGTCAGGCGGGAACCCAGAGCGGCCGCTGAGCGTTTTAATCGACGATTGATCTCTGTCGTTGCAGGTGTTGGCGCTGAATCGGGGAGAGAATTTGAAAATCCTGACGGTGAAGATCAACATCCCCGTGCAAGTCAAGACCAACTTTCACAGCTGGTGTCTCTACCAGAGGTCAGGGCCCCACTGAACAAAGACAAAGACCCCCCTGTAGCCTTGACAGACTGTTGGGGCAAGTGCTGTTAGTGAGCAGCACCTACAAAGGCGGCACGCCACACGAGGGGGTGGGTGGCCAGCACCACCTCCGTCCGCCTTTGTCTCCCCAGTGGCGATGTTTACACAATGCTGCACCGGGTACTTGTTTGGGGCTGAGTCGACCTAGGGGAGGAGGCCCAGGCCAACAGCAGTGACGATTCGGATAATCGTCACTCGTGTTGGCCATGAGAGGGAATCGAACTTTGGTCACCGGGTTCATAGCGCAGCGCCCATCACTACGTCCACCATCGCCGAGTCTCAAGACTCGCTCACAGGAGGGTCCTGCCAGCTTCGCACAGCAGTAGCAGGGCCGATGTTGCTGCTGTGTGTATTTAATTTGGCAAATGTTGATGCCATATAGCAGGAAGAAGAGAGGGAGCACGAGAGAGAGGGGGGATCAGATCGGGAGCAGCAGAGAGCATGAGAGAGAGGGAACAGAGAGAGAGAGGGGACAGAGGGAACAGGGAACAGAGAGAGAAAGGGGTAAGTCTGGAGACGTTCACGTTGCGGTTCGCTCGCCGGCACGGGTCTTGCCCCTGAGTGAGGTGGTGGCTACACTGGGCCCCTGAGTGAGATCGAGGCCCCTGAGTGAGGTGGTGGTGGCTATATTGGGCCCCTGAGTGAGGTGGTGGTGGCTACATTGGGCCCCTGAGTGAGGTGGTGGTGGCTACATTGGGCCCCTGAGTAAGGTGGTGGTGGCTACACTGGGCCCCTGAGTGAGGTGGTGGTGGCTACATTGGGCCCCTGAGTGAGGTGGTGGTGGCTACACTGGGCCCCTGAGTGAGGTGGTGGTGGCTACATTGGGCCCCTGAGTGAGGTGGTGGTGGCTACACTGGGCCCCTGAGTGAGGTGGTGGTGGCTACATTGGGCCCCTGAGTGAGGTGGTGGTGGCTACACTGGGCCCCTGAGTGAGGTGGTGGTGGCTACATTGGGCCCCTGAGTGAGGTGGTGGTGGCTACACTGGGCCCCTGAGTGAGGTGGTGGTGGCTACATTGGGCCCCTGAGTGAGGTGGTGGTGGCTACACTGGGCCCCTGAGTGAGGTGGTGGTGGCTACATTGGGCCCCTGAGTGAGGTGGTGGTGGCTACACTGGGCCCCTGAGTGAGGTGGTGGTGGCTACACTGGGCCCCTGAGTGAGGTGGTGGTGGCTGAATTGGGCGCCTGAGTGAGGTGGTGGTGGCTACATTGGGCCCCTGAGTGAGGTGGTGGCTGCACTGGGCCTCTGAGTGAGGTGGTGGTGGCTGAATTGGGCGCCTGAGTGAGGTGGTGGTGGCTACATTGGGCCCCTGAGTGAGGTGGTGGCTGCACTGGGCCCCTGAGTGAGGTGGTGGTGGCTACACTGGGCCCCTGTGTCTGCTGCTCGTAGGTGGCGTCTGCAGGTACCCTTCGTGCCGCCTTATGTGCAGCAGCTGCTCACCAACTCCGTGGAGGACTCCCTGAAGCGCCTCATTATCCCGCTGCTCACGCGCCACTACCGGTGAGCGCACACGCCCCCCACACGTGTCCCCCCACGTGTCCCCCCACACCCCCCCCCCACACGCCCCCCCACACGCCCCCCCCACACGCTCCCCACACGCCCCCCACACGCCCCCCCACACGCCCCCCCCACGTGTCCCCCCCACACGCCCCCCACGCGTCCCCTCACACGTGCCCCCCCCACGCGTCCCCCCACGCGTCCCCCCATGACCCCCCACACCCCCCCCACCCCATGTGTACCCCCGTGACCCCCTCCGCCCCGTGACCCCCCCTGTGTCCCTCCGCCCCTCCCACCGCCGCGTGCGGTGTCAGCGCGAGTCTCACGCGCCGTGCGGAGCTCGCCTCCATCTCGCTCTTCGCTAAGAACCTGCGCAAGCTGCTGCTGGTGCCGCCGGTGCGCGGTCGCTCCGTGCTCGGAATCGACCCGGGGTTCCGGCACGGGTGCAAGCTGGCGCTCACCTCCCCCACGGGTGAGGCTCACCGCACGCTCCCCACCGCGTGTTCGCCACCGCACGCTCGCCACCGCACGCTGGCGCTCACCTCGCCCGCGGGTGAGGCTCCCCCCCGCTCGCCACACCGATGGTGGTGAGTGTGGTGGATGTGAGGATGTGGTGGTGAGCGTGGTGGTGGTGCTGAGGGTGTGCAGGCCAGGTGGTGGCAACCGACGTGATCTTCTTGAACAACACAAAATGCAGCCAGGCCACCGTGAGGAACCTCCTGCTGCAGCACCGGTGAGACTGGGGACTCGGAGAGTTGAGACTCGGAGAGTTGGGACTCGGAGAGTTGAGACTCGGGGATTTGGGACTCGGGGATTTGGGACTCGGAGAGTTGAGACTCGGAGAGTTGAGACTCGAAGAGTTGAGACTCGGAGAGTTGAGACTCGGGGATTTGAGACTCGGGGATTTGGGACTCGCGGATTTGGGACTCGGAGAGTTGAGACTCAGAGAGTTGAGACTCGGAGAGTTGAGACTCGGGGATTTGAGACTCGGGGATTTGGGACTCAGAGAGTTGAGACTCGGAGAGTTGAGACTCGGAGAGTTGAGACTCGGAGAGTTGAGACTCGGGGATTTGAGACTCGGGGATTTGGGACTCGGAGAGTTGAGACTCGGAGAGTTGAGACTCGGAGAGTTGAGACTCGGAGAGTTGAGACTCGGAGAGTTGAGACTCGGGGATTTGGGACTCGGGGATTTGGGACTCGGAGAGTTGAGACTCGGAGAGTTGAGACTCGGAGAGTTGAGACTCGGGGATTTGGGACTCGGGGATTTGAGACTCGGAGAGTTGAGACTCGGGGATTTGGGACTCGGGGATTTGGGACTCGGTGATTCAGGACTCACAGACCGGGGACTCGGAAACTCGTTGACTTGAGAGTCGGGGAGTTGGGACTCGGGGTCACAAGAACACAGGAACTCGGGGACTTCGGGAGTTGAGACTCGGGGACACGGGGACTCGGAGAAGACACACGGGGATATGGACCCACGGATACACAGAGACGCACTCAGATACACAGACACACAGTGACAAAGAGAGAGATAGACGGAAGAGACACTCACACTCGCTCACCCGCACTCACGCGCATACTCACTCATACGCACTCACACACTCGCCTAAACTCACATTCACTCACACACTCGCTCAAACTCACATGTTCACTCACACACTCGCTCAAACTCACACACTTGCTCAAACTCACACACTCACACACACACTCGCTCACACACTCGCTTACCACACAAACTCACTAATACACACGCTCACTCACACTCACACAGAAAAAGACAAAAAAGATCCCTCGTCTAGCCTAACAGACTGTTGGGGCAAGTGCTGTTAGCGAGCATCTATGAAGGCCGGGACGGTACACGAGGGGGTGGGTGGCCAACACCACGCCCGGCCGCCTTTGTCTCCCTAGTGACGATGCTCCCACACACATACTTGCACACACACACACTCACTCATGCTCACTCACACACATACACACTCACTCACGCTCACACACACATACTCACACTCACGCTCACTCACACACACATACTCACTCACGCTCACACACACACATGCTCACACTCACTCACACACACACATACTCACGCTCACACACACACATACTCACACTCACACACACATACTCACGCTCACACACACACATGCTCACACTCACTCACACACACACATACTCACGCTCACACACACACATACTCACACTCACTCACACACACATACTCACGCTCACACACACACATACTCACACTCACTCACACACACACATACTCACGCTCACACACACACATACTCACACTCACTCACATACTCACGCTCACACACACACATACTCACACTCACTCACACACACACATACTCACGCTCACACACACACATACAACAACAACAACAACCGCCATTCGCCACTAAGTGGCGGTGACGTCACCACGACGCTTGTGCCAGGCCATGTGCACCCTGAGGCCACGTGAAGTGTCGAACGCCCGCTGGCAGGAGGTCACGGGGCAGACCCAGGTGCCACGGGTCGACTGACCGAGATGACCGAGATGACTGGCTGATGCACCACCTGTGCCCCCTACTGTGCCAACTTGCTGTGCTTTAGCCACCCGGCGCTCCGCTCGTTGTTGTGAGCGTCGCTCCTCCGCCCTCCGTTGTTGTTGGAGGGCGACTGCCTCCAACTGCCCAGTAGCGTCCTTCACGAGCCTCCTCCACTGAGGCCGATCTTGACACCGCTGGTACCAGTCATCGGCAAGTCCACTCAGCTCCACGTCCTCCTGTGCCACATCACTCCATCTCTTCTCTAGACCGTGCCGCGCCCGTTTAGCCCCCTCGATCCGGCCGAACAAAAGCTGTTTAGGCATGCGGTGGCTGGGCATGCGGGCTACATGACCCAGCCAACGCAGCCTTGCCTGCCGGAGGAGCTCACTGATGGGACTTTGCCCAGATCTTTCAAGGACTTGTGAGCTCCTCACACAATCCAGCCTGGTTAAACCCAGGATGGATCGTAGGCAGGCCAGCCTAAATGTTTCCAACCGGCGAAGATGCTCCACTAGGGGGGTCCACGTTTCGCAAGCGTAGAGAAGGGAGGGAATGACCGTGGCCGAGAAGACCTGAAGCTTCGTGCGGAGCGACAGACCAGGTAGCTTCCACACAGCGTTACGCAACCGATGAAAAGATATTGCCGCTCGACTGATTCGGAGTGAGACCTCTGCTGATAAACTGGAGCCGGTCATAAGCACACTGCCCAGGTATGGGAAACTCTCCACTCTCTCCACAACTGCCCCATCACCGATTGAGAGTTGTGGGGGTGGAGTGCCCGATGGTACAAAATACCCAGGCAGGTGCTTAGTTTTGGTGGGGCTGATGGTAAGGCCCCACCTCTTAGTGGCACGCTCCAGTCTCAGCAGCAGCGTCTCCAACTCCTCTTCTGAATGAGCAGCTATTACCAAATCATCGGCATACATAACGTGGTTGACCAATAGGGAGCCATCCCTTGATCGCACCCGGGCGTCGATCAGCCTCCCATTATATCTGTACCAAATGGTAATTCCCCCGGTACAGCTATTGAAGGCTTCACGAACTATGCAGTCGAAATAGATGTTAAATAATGTGGGAGCCAGAGGACATCCCTGTCGCACCCCAAGGTGTACAGGGAAAGGCTCCGACTCCCGGCCACGTAGTTTTACCCGGGCCCGCTCACCATCATGAAGGTCCTTAATGATCGTGAGCAGAGGGTCAGGGACTCCGAAAGCACGAAGAACAACCCAGAGCCCAGTCCTACTGATGGTATCATAGGCCTTGACCAGGTCAATAAAGCAGAGATGTAGGTCTTTTTGGAATTCCCTACACCTCTGCTGTAGCAGACGGACAGAAAATATGGCATCTGTGCAGGACCGCCCTTTCCTGAAGCCGCATTGGGGCTCCGCAAGCCTCTCCTCAGCGTGCCTAGCAAGGCGATGTTGAATAATCCTTGCCAGGACCTTACCCGGCACACTGAGGAGTGAGATGCCCCTGTAGTTGTTACAGTCGGTACGGTCCCCCTTCTTAAAGAGGGGGACCACCAGGGCATCCTTCCAGTCCTGCGGAACCCGTCCAGTGGTCCAGACTGTTGTTATGATGTCATATAGGGCAGTCTGTGCACAAACGCCACCCTCCCTCAGCATTTCGCTTGGGAGATCATCTCTGCCCGGTGCCTTCCCTGGTCTCAGACTCCGGATCGCCCTCAGTACTTCCTCAACAGCTGGTACCTCAGCCAGCCACTCACAGGGGGTGACCTCTTCCAATATTTGAGGCACCGCAGCCTCAGCAGGGTTATCCCCACTTTGTGCCATGATGTTTTCCTGGCTGAGAGATTTTCCCTCCCCCAGGACCTCACAGAAATGCTCAGCAAATCTGCAAACCTGTTCCTGGGGGTCGGAGATTGGATCACCGTTTTTTCCTCTAATGATGGTAATAGGTGTGGCGCTGCAGGTTACTTTTTTGATGGAGTTAAATAGTGATTTGTGATCGCGGGCCACTGAGGCAGACTCCATCTCCTCAGCAACCCGCGACCACCACCCATCCTTACAGCGCCTTACGGCTCTCCGAACCTCCGAGCGAAGGCTGCGGTAAACCTCCTCATTCTCTGACGTGGGATGCTGTAGGCGATGAGAGTGGGCCTGTCGCTTTTTCTCAATTAACCTGAACACCTCCTCCGTCAGCCAGGGTTTCTGGGGAGGTCTGGACCGCGTACCCAAAGCAGCCATTGCAGCTGCATGAGTCACAGTCTTAAACCTCGCCCATTTACCCTCGACATCAGGTGGAGTGGGGGACGATGCCAACCCCAGCTGCAAGCGATGATGAAATTCTCGCTTGCAACTTTCATCAGCTAACTTAGACCAGGCCACTTTTGGTTGGAATGGGGTCCTGGGTGTACACCCACCACCGGAGTGGAAGAATGGCAGGCGCATCTTACAGATGACTAGTCGATGGTCAGAGGGCAGATCAGCTCCACGGTAGGTCCTGGTGTCAAGGACATGGGCTCGCATCCGCTGGTCCGTCACTATGTAGTCCAGCAGATGTTCTTGCTTGGACCCGGCATGCATCCATGATGTTGTGTGGATGCGCCGATGCCGGAAGAGCGTGTTGGTAATTACAAGCCTATGGGCTGCACAAAAATCTAGCAGCCTCCTACCGTTATTATTGAGCTGATCTGGCCCATGCCTTCCAATCACTCCAGACCAGGTGCCAGCATCATGACCAACTCGGGCATTGAAGTCACCCAACAAGATGACTCTGTCCCGAGTGGCCACTTTAGCCAGCACCTGTGACAGGAGGTCATAGAAAGCGTCCGACTCATCGGCTTTGCCTGCATCTCTCCACGGATGTTCGTCTTCGGTGGGGGCATAAGTAACCACGACCACCACTCCTCGCCTCTGGTTGATGGGAAGGCGAGCCCAAAGTATCCTGCGGCTTACAGCTTCCCACACCTCACCGCCACGCTCCCACGCCCCCTTCATTCTTTTGTTCAGAAGAAGAGCCACACCCTGTTGTTTGGCAGTCTCCTGCCCCGAGTAGAGGACTGTCCACCCCTCATGGTGGCAGGAGCCAGAACCGGTCCACCGGACCTCCTGAATGCCACAGAGATCCAGGCGGTACCGGTCCAGCTCCCGACAGAGGAGTGGCAGCCTCTCCTCCGCAGTGAGCGTTCGAACATTCCACGTGGCCATCCGCAATGGTTTTTCGTTGTTTCTGGAGGAGCCCCGAGGGTTAAAATTCAATCTCCTGGCTCCGCCAAATGGGGTTTGGCCAGGAGACGTCATAAAAGCCTGACCCCCCGGGGCCTCCGGCACAAGCTTATTAATTACAGGTTTATGTTTAATTCGTAGTTTAGTGGTGGTTAATTGAAGGTGGAGGGGTTACCAGCCCCTCGCACCCGTCCAGAGCCCCCGTTTAGCCACTGTGGTGGTCACAGACGCCATGAGGGGAGAGGCCAATGGGCATTGGCCCTCCCCCCACAGCACTGCCCACGACAGTGTTGCCCGTCCGGCACCGCGAGGAGGTAGGAGGTTGTTTTGCCGGACACACATACTCACACTCACTCACACACACATACTCACACTCACACACACACATGCTCACACTCACTCACACACACATACTCACGCTCACACACACACATACTCACACTCACACACACACACACATACTCACTCACGCTCACACACACACATACTCACACTCACTCACACACACACACATTCTCACGCTCACACACACACATGCTCACGCTCACTCACACACACACACATACTCACTCACGCTCACACACACACATACTCACACTCACTCACACACACACACATACTCACTCACGCTCACACACACACATGCTCACGCTCACTCACACACACACATACTCACTCACGCTCACACACACACATACTCACACTCACTCACACACACACACATACTCACGCTCACACAAATACTCACGCTCGCTCTCACACACATACTCACTCATGCTCGCCCCCCCGTGCTGCAGCTGTGAGACCGTGGCGATTGGCAACGGCTGTGGCTGCCGTGAGGCGGAGTGCTTCATGTCGGAGCTCATCCAGAGCAACACCCTACAGCCCCTCAATGTCGTCTACAGGTGGGGGGGTAGGGGGCTGCTCACCTCGCGCTCACCTCACCTCACACCCTCACCTCACACCCTCACTACACACTCACCTCACACCCTCACTCACCTCACACCCTCACCTCACACCCTCACCTCACACACTCAACTCACACCCTCACACTCACCTCATACACTCACCTCACACCCTCACCTCACACTCACCTCACACACTCACCTAATACACTCACACACTCGCCTCACACACTCACCCAGTCACTCCCACACTCACCTCACTCCCTCACCTCACACCCTCACCTCACACCCTCACCTCACACCTCACACACTCACCTAATACACTCACACACTCACATCACACACGCATCTCACACACTCACTCACCTCACTCACATCACACACTCACTCACCTCACTCACCTCACACACTCACTCACCTCACTCACCTCACACACTCACCTCACATACTCACTCACTCACCTCACTCACCTCACTCACCTCACACACTCACCTCACTCACCTCACACACTCACTCACTCACCTCACACCCTCACCTCACACACTCACCTCACACACTCACTCACTCACCTCACACACTCACCTCACACACTCACCTCACACACTCACCTCACACCCTCACCTCACACACTCACCTCACACACTCACCTCACTCACTCACCTCACACACTCACTCACCTCACACACTCACCTCACACTCTCACCTCACATTCTCACCTCACACACTCACCTCACACACTGACCTAACACACTCACCTCACACACTCACCCAGTCACTCACACACTCACCTCACTCACTCCCTCACCTCACACACTCACCTCATACCCTCACCTCACACTCACCTCATACACTCACCTCACACCCTCACCTCACTCACCTCACACACTCAGCTCACACACTCACCTCACACACTCACCTCACACACTCACTCACCTCACACTCTCACCTCACACCCTCACCTCACACACTCACCTCACACCCTCACCTCACACCCTCACTTCACACCCTCACCTCACACCCTCACTTCACCCTCACCTCACACACTCACCTCACTCACCTCACACCCTCACCTCACACACTCACCTCACACCCTAACCTCACACACTCACTTCACACCCTCACCTCTCACCCTCACTTCACACACTCACCTCACACACTCACCTCACACACTCACCTCACACACTCACTCACTCACTCACCTCACACCCTCACCTCACACCCTCACCTCACTCACTCACCTCACACCCTCACCTCACACACTCACCTCACACCCTCACCTCACACACTCACCTCACACACTCACTCACCTCACACACTCACTCAACTCACACACTCACCTCACACTCTCACCTCACATCCTCACCTCACACACTCACCTCACACACTCACCTCACACACTCACCTCACACTCTCACCTCACACACTCACTCACCTCACACACTCACCTCACACACTCACCTCACACACTCACTCACCTCACACACTCACCTCACACACTCACCTCACACACTCACTCACCTCACACACTCACCTCACACACTCACCTCACTCCCTCACCTCACACACTCACCTCACACTCACCTCACACACTCACTCACCTCACACACTCACCTCACACACTCACCTCACTCCCTCACCTCACACACTCACACTCACCTCACACACTCACCTCACACTCTCACCTCACACCCTCACCTCACTCACCTCACACACTCAGCTCACACACTCACCTCACACACTCACCTCACACACTCACTCACCTCACACTCTCACCTCACACCCTCACCTCACACACTCACCTCACACCCTCACCTCACACCCTCACTTCACACCCTCACCTCACACCCTCACTTCACCCTCACCTCACACACTCACCTCACTCACCTCACACCCTCACCTCACACACTCACCTCACACCCTAACCTCACACACTCACTTCACACCCTCACCTCTCACCCTCACTTCACACACTCACCTCACACACTCACCTCACACACTCACCTCACACACTCACTCACTCACCTCACACCCTCACCTCACACCCTCACCTCACTCACTCACCTCACACCCTCACCTCACACACTCACCTCACACCCTCACCTCACACACTCACCTCACACACTCACTCACTCACCTCACACACTCACTCACCTCACACACTCACCTCACACTCTCACCTCACATCCTCACCTCACACACTCACCTCACACACTCACCTCACACTCTCACCTCACACACTCACTCACCTCACACACTCACCTCACACACTCACCTCACACACTCACTCACCTCACACACTCACCTCACACTCACCTCACACACTCACTCACCTCACACACTCACCTCACACACTCACCTCACTCCCTCACCTCACACACTCACCTCACACTCACCTCACACACTCACCTCACACTCTCACCTCACACCCTCACCTCACTCACCTCACACACTCAGCTTACACACTCACCTCACACACTTACCTCACACACTCACTCACCTCACACTTTCACCTCACACCCTCACCTCACACACTCACCTCACACCCTCACCTCACACCCTCACTTCACACCCTCACCTCACACCCTCACTTCACCCTCACCTCACACACTCACCTCACTCACCTCACACCCTCACCTCACACCCTAACCTCACACACTCACTTCACACCCTCACCTCTCACCCTCACTTCACACACTCACCTCACACACTCACCTCACACACTCACCTCACACACTCACTCACTCACCTCACACCCTCACCTCACACCCTCACCTCACTCACTCACCTCACACCCTCGCCTCACACACTCACCTCACACCCTCACCTCACACACTCACCTCACACACTCACTCACTCACCTCACACACTCACCTCACACACTCACCTCACACACTCACCTCACACACTCACCTCACTCACTCACCTCACACACTCACTCACCTCACACACTCACCTCACACTCTCACCTCACATTCTCACCTCACACACTCACCTCACACACTGACCTCACACACTCACCTCACACACTGACCTCACACACTCACCTCACACACTCACCCAGTCACTCACACACTCACCTCACTCACTCCCTCACCTCACACACTCACCTCACACCCTCACCTCACACTCACCTCATACACTCACCTCACACCCTCACCTCACACTCACCTCACACACTCACCTAATACACTCACACACTCGCCTCACACACTCACCCAGTCACTCCCACACTCACCTCAGTCCCTTCCCTCACCTCACACCCTCACCTCACACCCTCACCTCACACTCACCTCACACACTCACCTAATACACTCACACACTCACTCACCTCACTCACCTCACA
Source organism: Lampetra planeri (assembly GCF_965212315.1). Lineage (NCBI taxonomy): Eukaryota > Metazoa > Chordata > Hyperoartia > Petromyzontiformes > Petromyzontidae > Lampetra > Lampetra planeri. Next base: position 7,122,296 of record NC_136158.1, read on the forward strand.
CACTCACCTCACACACTCACTCACTCATCTGACACACTCACCTCACACACTCACCTCACACACTCACCTCACACACTCACTCACCTCACACTCTCACCTCACACCCTCACCTCACACACTCACCTCACACCCTCACCTCACACCCTCACTTCACACCCTCACCTCACACCCTCACTTCACCCTCACCTCACACACTCACCTCACTCACCTCACACCCTCACCTCACACACTCACCTGACACCCTAACCTCACACACTCACTTCACACCCTCACCTCTCACCCTCACCTCACACACTCACCTCACACACTCACCTCACACACTCACCTCACACACTCACTCACTCACCTCACACCCTCACCTCACACCCTCACCTCACTCACTCACCTCACACCCTAACCTCACACACTCACCTCACACCCTCACCTCACACACTCACCTCACACACTCACTCACTCACCTCACACCCTCACCTCACACCCTCACCTCACACACTCACCTCACACCCTCACCTCACACCCTCACCTCACACACTCACCTCACACACTCACCTCACACCCTCACCTCACACACTCACCTCACACACTCACCTCATACACTCACCTCATACTCACCTCACACACTCACCTCCTACTCTCACCTTCCTCCCCACCTTCCAATTTGACCACCCCTCTCGTCTTCCACCTCCCTTGACCCTCCTGTGACCCTCCTGTGACCCTCGTGTGTCTTTGTGTGACCCCCCCCCATACGCCCCCCCATACGCCCCCGTGTGACTCCCCTGTGACCCCGTGTGGCCCCCCCCCCCCCGCCGCGTGTCCCCCCGTGCGCAGCATCGTGAACGAGAACGGCTCCTCCATCTACAGCGTGAGCCCCGAGGCGCAGCAAGAGATGCCCGGCATGGACCCCAACCTGCGCAGCGCCGGTGACGCACAGCGACCCCCGCGACCCCCGCGACCCCCGCGTGCCGCTTGCCCCGCAGTCCGCAAATTCCCCCCCCCCCCCCCCCCCCCCCGTGCGCCGTGCCGGCCTTCGTGGCTGCCGCCCGCCAACGGCACGTGACCCAGCAGTCTGCGGAGGCTACAACAGGGCGGGGGGGGTCTTTGTCTTTGCAGTGTCCATCGCTCGCCGTCTGCAAGACCCTCTTGCAGAGTTGGTGAAGATCGACCCCAAGCACCTCGGTATCGGCATGTACCAGGTGTGCGGACGCTCACTCATCTGTTGCGTTGTGGTGGTGATGTTATGGTGGTGGTTGTTGTTAATGTGACGGTGGTTGTGGTTGGATGTGTTGGGTGTTGTTGTTGATGTGGTGGTCGCGGTTGTGGTGGTTGTTGTTGATGTGGTGGTGGTTATAGTGGCGGTGGTTATGGTGGCGGTGGTGGTTGTTGTTGATGTGGTGGTGGCATGCAGCACGACCTGCCGGATGCGCAGCTAAAGGTGGCGCTGCGTGGCGTGGTAGAGGAGTGCGTCAGCTTCGTGGGCGTGGACATCAACGCCTGCTCCGTCACACTGCTGGGGTGCGGCAATCACCACCACACTCACTACCACACTCACCAGCACAACTACAACAACAACAACCGCCATTCGCCACCAAGTGGCTGTGATGTCACCACGACGCTTGTGCCAGGCTATGTGCACGTTGAGGCCACGTGAAGTGTCGAACGCCCTCTGGCAGGAGGTCACGGGGCAGACCCAGGTGCCACGGGTCGATTGACTGAGATTGCCGAGATGACTGGCTGATGCACCACCTGTGCGCCCTACTGTGCCAACTTGCTGTGCTTTAGCCACCCGGCGCTCTGCTCGTTGTTGTGAGCGTCGCTCTTCCGCCCTCCATTGTTGTTGAAGGCCGACTGCCTCCAACTGCCCATTAGCGTCCTTCACAAGCCTCCTCCACATCCTCCTGTACCACATCACTCCATCGCTTCTTTAGCCCGTGCCGTGCCCGTTTAGCCCCTTCTATCCGGCCGAACAACAGCTGTTTAGGCATGCGGTGGTTGGGCATACGGGCTACATGACCCAGCCAACGCAGCCTTACCTGCCAGAAGAGCTCACCGATGGAGCTCCTCACACAATCCAGCCTGGTTAAACCCAGGTTGGATCATAGGCAGGCTAGCCTAAATGTTTCTAATCGGCAAAGATGTCCTAATACATTTCACAAGCGTAAAGAAGGGAGGGAATGACTGTGGCCGAGAAGACCTGAAGCTTCGTGTGGAACGACAGACCAGGTAGCATCCACACAGCGTTACGCAACTGATGAAAAGATATAGTGATAGGGTTTTACCCTTTCAACTGGTACAAAAACGGACACCTTTATACAAGGCATCATGTTTGCAATAACCACAACACACGCAGTCAAAATGCAAACATAAAAGAAACAACTCTGATAATGATAATGATATGCACTGTCCTTGAAGTTGATTGGTCCACACCCGAGACAGCTTTTCTTAGAGCCTAGTCTCCATTGGTGTTGGACCAGATGACGCCGATGAAAAGATAATGCCGCTCGACTGATTCAGAGTGAGACCTTTGCTGTCAAACCAGAGCCGGTCATGAGCACACTGCCCAGGTATGGGAAACTCTCCACTCCCTCCACAACTGCCCTATCTCCGATTGCGAGTTGTGGGGGTGGAGTGTCTGATGGTACAAAATGACCAGGCAGGTGCCTAGTTTTGGTTGCACTGATGGTAAGGCCCCACCTCTTAGTGGCAAGGTTCAGCAGCAGCACCTCCAACTCCTCCTTTGAGTGAGCATCAATTACCAGATCATCGGCATACATAACATGGTTGACCAATAGGGAGCCATCCCCTGACCGCACCCGGGCATCGATCTGCCTCTCATTTTATCTGTACCAGGTGGAAATTCCTCCGGTACAGCCATTGAAAGCTTCACGAACTACGTTGAATAATGTGGGAGCCAGAGGACATCCCTGTTGCACTCCAAGGTGAACAGGGAATGGCTCTGACTCCCGGCCACGTAGTTTTACCCGGGCCCGCTCACCATCATGAAGGTTCTTAATGAGCGTGAGCAGAGGGTCAGGGACTCCGAAAGCACAAAGTACAACCCAGAACCCAGGCCTACTGATGGTATCATAGGCCTTGACCAGGTCTGCTGTAGCAGACGGACAGAAAATATGGCATTTGTGCAGGACGCCCTTTCCTGAAACCGCATTGGGGCTCCGCAAGCCTCTTCTCAGCGTGCCTAGCAAGGCGATGTTGGATAATCCTTGCCAGGACCTTTCCTGGCACATTGAGGAGTGAGATGCCCCTGTAGTTGTTACAGTCTGTGCGGTCCTCCTTCTTAAAGAGGGGGACCACCAGGGCATCCTTCCAATCCTGCGGAACCCGTCCAATGGTCCAGACTGTTGTTATGATGTCATGTAGGGCAGTCTGTGCACAAATTCCACCCTCCCTCAGCATTTCGCTTCGGAGATCATCTCTGCCCGGTGCCTTTCCTGGTCTCAGACTCTGGATCGCCTTCAGTACTTCCTAAACAGATGGCACCTCAGCCAGCCACTCACAGGGGGTGAATTATTATTCCAATATTTGAGGCACCGATGTTTTTTAGGCTGAGGGATTTCCCCTCCCCAAGGACCTCACAGAAATGCTCAGCAAATCTGCAAACCTGTTCCTGAGAGTCGGAGATTGGATCACCATTCTTTCCCCTAATGATGGTAATCGGTGTGGCGCTGCAAGTAATTTTTTTAATGGAGTTAAAGAGCGATATGTGATCGCGGGCCATTGAGGCAGATTCCATCTCCTCAGCAACCCGCAACCACCACCCATCCTTGCAGTGCCTCACGACCCTCCTAACCTCCGAGCGAAGGTTGCGGTAAGCCTCCTCATTGTCTGACGTGGGATGCTGTAGACAATGAGAGTGGGCCTGTCGCTTTTTTCTGAGCCAGCCTGAACACCTCTGTTAGCCAGGGTTTCTGGGGCGGTCTGGACCATATACCGAAAGCAGCCATTCCAGCTGCATGAGCCACAGTCCTAAACCTCGCCCATTTCCCCTCGACATCAGCAGGAGTGGGGGACAATGCCAACCCCAGCCGCAAGCAATGATGTAATTCTCGCTTGCATCTTTCATCAGCTAACTGAGACCAGGCCACTGGGTTTGAATGGGGTCCTGGGTGTACACCCACCACCGGAGTGGAAGAATGGCAGGCGCATCTTACAGATGACAAGTCGATGGTCAGTGGGCAGATTAGTTCTACGTTAGGTCCTGGTGTCAAGGACATGGGCCCGCATCCGCTGTTCCGTCACTACGTAGTCCAGCAGATGTTCTTGCTTGGACCCGGCATGCATCCATGTTGTGTGGATGCGCCGATGCCGGAAGTAATTACAAGCCCATGGGGTGCACAAAAATCTAGCAGCCTCCTACCGTTGTTATTGAGCTGATCTGGCCCATGCCTTCCAATCACTCCAGTTCAGGTGCCAGCATCATGACCAACTCGGGCATTAAAGTCGCCCAACAAGATGACCCTATCCCGAAGGGCCACTTTAGCGTGCACCTGTGACAGGAGGTCATAGAAGGCATCTGACTCATTGGCCTTGCCTGCATCCCTCCACGGATGTTCATCTTCGGTGGGGGCATAAGTAACCACGACCACCACTCCTTGCCTCTGGTTGATGGGAAGGCGAGCCCAAAGTAGCCTGGGGCTTACAGCTTCCCATACCGATACCTCACCGCCACGCTCCCACGCCCTCTTCATTCTTTTGTTCAGAAGAATAGCTACTCCCTGTTGTTTAGTAGTCTCCTGCCCCGAGTAGAGGACTGTCCACCCTACCGGCCCACCGGACCTCCTGAATGCCACAGAGATCCAGGCGGTACCGGTCCAGCTCCCGGCATAGGAGTGGCAGCCTCTCCTCCGCAGTGAGCGTTCGAACATTCCACGTGGCCACCAGCAGTGGTTTTTTTCTGTTTCTGGAGGAGCCCCGAGGGTAAAGATTCAATCTCCTGGCTCCGCCAAATGGGGTTTGATCAGGAGACGTCATGGACGCCTGTCCCCACCACCACCAAGCTCACCACCACCACGCTCACCACCACCACACTCACCATCGCTACGCTCACGACCACGCTCACCACCGCGCTTACTCACCATCACCAAGCTCACCATCACCACGCTCACCACCACCACGCTCACTACCACCCTCACCACCACTACCACCCTCACTACCACGCTCAAAAACTACCACATTCACTACCGCGCTCGTAGACTACTGCACTAATGCACGACCACACTCCCACACGTGCGTGCGTGTGTTCCCGTGTACACGTGCGTGTGTGTACGCGTGCGTGTAGGTACGTGTCCGGGCTGAGCAGCGTTCTGGCTCGCCGCTTGGTGGAGTGGCGTGAGCAGCAAGGCCCCTTCCTCTGCCGCCAGCAGCTGCTCCGCGTTAAGGGCCTGGGGCCCAAAACGTTCCTGCAGTGCGCCGGCTTCGTGCGCGTCAACCCCCCGCCCTCCTCCTCGGGCTCCACGGGGCCCGCCACCTCGTCGTCCGCAAGGTACGGTCCCCGGGGCCCGGCTCGTCCAACCCCCCCTCGCCAACCCCCCCCGGCTGCTACTGGGAGGCGACCGCTCCACCGGGTGCCGCAGGGCAACAGTCGGCGTTGCTAATCCGCTCGTGCCGTTCCGGTCGCTCCATCTCCCCCTCCTTCCCAACGTCCCTTTCTCCGCGAGCAGCGTCGGTGCCGGCGGCGGTGGCGGAGGCTCCGAGCCGGAGGCTAAACCCGTTCCGGCTCCCTGTCGGAAGAAGCGCACCAGGCGGGGAGGGGGCCCCGAGGAGGGGGAGGAGGAAGTCGCCAACCCCCTGGACCGCACGTGGATCCACCCGGAGTCGTACGGCATCGCCCATCGCCTCCTGCACCTCATCGGGGGCTCCGCCGAGCAGGTGGGGGGCTTGGGGGGGGGTGATGGTGCAAGGCTAGGGGGGATCGGTGTGGGGGGGAGTGGCTCGGGGCGGGGGTGGTGGGAACTTGGGGGACCATGGGGGGGCGGTTGATTTATCGATGCTCTCCCCAGCGAGCCCTCACTGCGTGCGCTCACTGCGTGTACAAAAGCATTCGGCCTTGCCCAGACCACCGGCTCAGGGGAACTGCGCCGGCGACCCTCCTGGCGCGCGTGGCCGTGCCGAGACGACGCGGAGGGCAGCGGTTTCACCCCTCGCCGGGGCTCATCGGGACGGCCGCCACCGAGCGCGGCGTCCGTGTTGCCCGCGTTGCACCAGCGCGCCGGCCCCAACCCCGTGAACCCGGCGAGCCGAGTTCGATCCCCGCTCTTGACCGGCAACGTCGACGGCGAACGTCTTCCGAAGCGGTCACGGGCCTCCTCTGGGTTGACTCGACCTCAAACAAGCGACCGGCGTGGCGGCGAGTAAACGTCGCCATCTGGGCGGACGAAGGTGGCCGACCTCCGCTGCCGCGCGCCAACGGCACGCGAAGGCTACAGCGGGGAGCTTTGTCTTTGTGTGCGCGGCGCCAGGTGGGGCGGCCCGAGCTGCGGGGCCGCGTGGAGGCGGCGCTGGCCCAGCATGGCTCCGTGGAGGCGCTGGCGCAGGCCGTGGGCACCACAGTGCCCACGCTGCAGATTGTGCTGGACGGACTCAAGCAGCCTCAAGACCACGACATCCGTGCCGGTACTCGCTCACGCACATTCTCTCCCGTGTATCCCCGTATCTCCCCCGTGACTCCCTGTATCCCCGTATCTCACACCGTGTCTCCCTCCGTATCTCCCCCTGTGTCTCCTCGTATGGCCATATCTCCCCCGTGACTGCCTGCATCCCCGTATCTCCCCCCGTGTCTCCCTGTAACCCGAATCTCCCCCCCGTATATCACACCCCCCCCCCGCTCGTGTCTTCCCCGTGTCAGAGCTGCAGAAACCGATCTTCCGGCGCACGGTGATGACGCTCGAGGAGCTGCACGTGGGGATGTCGCTGCAGGGCCGCGTCGACAGCTACACCGACTTCGGCGCCTTCGTCGATATCGGCGTGGGCCAGAAAGGCCTCATTCCCAGGAGGTTCATCACCGCGCAGAACATGCTTCCCACAGGTGGGCCGCACACACGCACGCACGCAGAGTGTTGTGTGTGGCACGCTCAGTGTTGTGTGTGGCACGCGCTTGTGCATGCATGTGCGCGTGCCTTTGCATGTGTGTGTGTGTGTTTGTGTGTCCATGTGTGCTTGTGTGTCTGTGTGTGTGTGTGTGCGTGCGTGCATGTGTGGGTGTGTGCATGTGTATGTGTGCACGTGTGTGCACATGTGTATCTGTGTGTGTGTCGACTCCCCTAGGTCGACTCAGCCTCAAATGAGTACCTGGTGCGGCCACCCACCCCCTCGTGTGCCATGCCGGCCTTTATAGGTGCTGCTCGCTAACAGCATTTGCCCCAAACAGCCTGTTAAGGCTATAGGGGAGATCTGTGTGTGTGGTCGTGTGTGCGTTGGCTTTGTCCACCATGGTATTTGGTAGAAAATCATGCCAGGTGGAGGGGTTAGCAGTCGCTCGCACTCACAACAATGAGCGGAGCGCCGGGCGGCTGAAACGCAGCGAGTTGGCACAGCAGGGGAGCACAGGTGGTTCATCTGCCGGTCATCTCAGTCGGTCAACCGATGGCACCTGCTGGGTCTGTCCCGTGACCTCACCCTGCCAGCAAAGAGCCTTTAACATCTCACGAAACCAATAATAATCGTGGCAGTGGTAGCGATAGAAGAGTCACGAAGAGACGACCTACCACCGGCGAGCGAGCGAGTGGACGGAGTGTATTGGGGAGTGCTGGGTCATCAATCGCCCTGAATGCTGATCTCCCCTGAATTGTACGTATGGATGTACGTTGAACTTCTTTCGCGCAATACGTGGTTAACTGCGCTATAATCAGGGGTGCGGGGGAAGACGACAAATATTATATCGGGCGCAGCAGTGGGAGTAGCGACACGGGTGGTAGAGTCCGGGTGTCCTCACCCACGGTGAGACAGTGGTGGTAGAGTCCGGGTGGTCTCCCCCACGGTGAGACAGTGGTGGTAGAGTCCGGGTGCCCTCACCCACGATGAGACAGTGGTGGTAGAGTCCGGGTGGTCTCCCCCACGGTGAGACAGTGGTGGTAGAGTCCGGGTGCCCTCCCCCACGGTGAGACAGTGGTGGTAGAGTCCGGGTGCCCTCACCCACGATGAGACAGTGGTGGTAGAGTCCGGGTGTTCTCCCCCACGATGAGACAGTGGTGGTAGAGTCCGGGTGCCCTCCCCCACGGTGAGACAGTGGTGGTAGAGTCCGGGTGTTCTCCCCCACGATGAGACAGTGGTGGTAGAGTCCGGGTGCCCTCCCCCACGGTGAGACAGTGGTGGTAGAGTCCGGGTGTTCTCCCCCACAATTAGACAGTGGTGGTAGAGTCCGGGTGGTCTCACCCACGATGAGACAGTGGTGGTAGAGTCCGGCTGCCCTCACCCACGATGAGACAGTGGTGGTAGAGTCCGGGTGCCCTCACCCACGGTGAGACAGTGGTGGTAGAGTCCGGGTGGTCTCACCCACGGTGAGACAGTGGTGGTAGAGTCCGGCTGCCCTCACCCACGATGAGACAGTGGTGGTAGAGTCCGGGTGGTCTCACCCACGATGAGACAGTGGTGGTAGAGTCCGGGTGCCCTCACCCACGATGAGACAGTGGTGGTAGAGTCCGGGTGCCCTCCGCCACGGTGAGACAGTGGTGGTAGAGTCCGGGTGGTCTCCCCCACGGTGAGACAGTGGTGGTAGAGTCCTGGTGCCCTCCCCCACGGTGAGACAGTGGTGGTAGAGTCCGGGTGCCCTCCCCCACGGTGAGACAGTGGTGGTGTTTTGCTCCCCCGATCCTCAAACTGAATCGTGAATCAAACTAATACTAAAATCCATTAAACTAAACCGCATCATCCACTGCACAAACCATGGCAGCAGTACATGGCGGATAATAGCTAATGATGCACAAGTACACACTTTAAAACTCCCTTCAGTAGTGGTGTGACTGTGGTCACCCAGAATAGAGAGACCGTACAACGTGTAACGCCGAAATGATGCCTGATCCACAAATATGAAGGAGGAGACATCATCACAGTGATGATGATGCACTCCTACTCCGCTAGTGCTCCTGCTGACGCGGCTATCTGCTGGCTTGAGCACCTGAATGTGACATTGTCGTTGTTGTCTCTGCATCTACATCAGCCGAAGAAGATCGTTTTTCCCAGGTATGGCCCCATTGAGCTGTGTGGCTCTTTATTCAGAAGCGACCTGGTCATCACAAATGATGGCCCAACGAAGTGGCCGTATCATCGTGGGAAAATCTTACAGCAGCGGAAATGATCTCATCCCATGACGTTGATTCTAACTGTGGAGGGGAAAACAGGAGGGATCCGGAAACAAATCCACACGACGGCGCGGGGGGGAGAGAGAGAGAGAGAGACGCAACTACAAATATACAGCAGCAGGCGTCAGGGATGGGATCGACCCCACGACCTCCTGTAGACCAGGCGAGGGAGATAACATTTCACAACAGGAGAGCCCAAGATGGTGGGGATGGCGAGGGTGGTGTGGTGATTGTGGCATGGCGAAGGTGGTGTGGTGAGTGTGTCGTGGTGAGTGTGGGGTGGTGTTGTCGTCTCGCAGGTCAGGGGGGTGCTGACCGGCGAAGTAGCTTCCTGCTGGGCCCCGGCGACCGCGTGGAGGTCCGGGTCCACCAACTGGAGCTGGCACGCAACCGGATCACCCTGGCACTTGAGCGCATGCTGTGAGCGCCACGCTCACCGGGGCCATGGGACACTCACCTCTCACACCACCAGTCTCACTCGCCTCACCTCATGCACCAGCCACATTCTCAGCAGTGACATTCAATCTGACTCGCACTCACTTCGCTCACCCCGCACTCAACTCACCCCGCACTCAACTCACCCCGCACTCAACTCACTGTGCCTCACTCACCCCACACTCAACTCACCCCGCACTCAACCCACCCCGCACTCAACTCACCCTGCCTCACTCACCCCGCACTCAACTCACCCCGCACTCAACTCACCCCGCACTCAACTCACCCTGCCGCACTCACCCCGCACTCAACTCACCCCGCACTGAACTCACCCTGCCGCACTCACCCCGCACTCAACTCACCCTGCCGCACTCACCCCGCACTCAACTCACCCCGCACTCAACCCACCCCGCACTCAACTCACCCTGCCTCACTCACCCCGCACTCAACTCACCCCGCACTCAACTCACCCCGCACTCAACTCACCCCGCACTCAACTCACCCCGCACTCAACTCACCCTGCCTCACTCATTCCGCACTCAACTCACCCCGCACTCAACTCATCCCGCACTCAACTCACCCCGCACTCAACTCACCCCGCACTCAACTCACCCCGCACTCAACTCACCCCGCACTCAACCCACCCCGCACTCAACTCACCCCGCACTCAACTCACCCCGCACTCAACTCACCCCGCACTCAACTCACCCCGCACTCAACCCACCCGTCGCTCACTCCTCATTCAACTCAAACCCATCATCCCCCTCCAGAGTCATAAACTACGTACTGCGCGAGACGCCAGCACACGCGGTCCCCCCCCCCCTCCCATCATCGCCATGACGACAATTCCGCTCACCCACCCAGCCTCACATCATTGTCATGACGACGACTCTGCTCACCCAGCCCCACTCGTCATCGCCATGACTACGACGACTCCGCTCACCCAGCCTCACTTGCTCATCATTGCCATGACGACGACTCTGCTCACCCAGCCTCACTCACTCGTCATCGCCATGACGACGACTCGCTCACCCAGCCTCACTCGCTCGTCATCGCCATGACTACAACTCCGCTGACCCACTCAGCCTCGCCGAGTATCAGGGCTCGTTCTCAGGAGGTTCCTGCCACGTGCTCTCTGTAGCACGCGGGCACTCGGAGGGACACACGCAGAGTATAAACCGATTTGTGAGAATAAACACCACACAGAGAGGCGCCCCACGCGGGAATCAAACCCAGGCCCTTCTTGCCGTGATTGTTCCCACCACCGCCAACCCGGCCGCCGTTGCCACGCTCAATCCACGGCTGGATGAATGCCTCCCAAATCCACAAAAGGGCTCAACGTGACAGTCCACACGACACCCACCACAGGAACGTGTAATTTCCACCACGGGCTCTTGAAAACTGTCAACACGCCGTTGCGTTGAGGGAGAGAGGGGGCCACTTGGACATTCTGTTTCGTTCAATAAAGTTTCTTGCTGTGTTCACCGTGCGGCGTGCCCTGCCTGGCTGCTCCACATCGTCAGAGTCGCTCGCCGCTCCATCCCCAGGGGTCGGACGATAGAGTGGGCGGCTCACGACGGGAAGGGCCGAGAGCTCAAGCCCTGGTTGGGGGGAGCCACTCGGCCCATCACCCACCCCCCCCCATCCGCTGTCAATGAACCCGACGTGTTCATCCCCCTTCCCACTGCGCCCCGCAGAGCTGTAGGCAGGAGCAGGGCAGGCGAGGCCTCAATGCTCATGTGGAGCAGCAGAAAGCTGCTTTGTGGACCGTCACTCGGTGGGGTACAGCCGGGGCAGGGCTCGGCAGCCGACACAACAACAAGGGGAGACGTTGGTTTCGAAATCGGTTAAAAAAAAAGAACGACTCGATAAACCTCGAGCCGCCATGACGCCCTTGTGATTGCGAGACGGCGGCGGCGGCGGCTCAATACATGAACAACGAGCCACCAACGAGCCACCAACGAGCCACCAACGAGCCGCAAGCAGCAGCAGCCTCCGGAACTGCAGGTTGCCAAACGCCTTGCACATGGTACATTGGACTTGAATTGTAAACTGGACTTTCATGGTAAACTGGACTCCCATGGTAAACTGGACTCCCACTGTAAACTGGATTCCCATGGTGAACTGGACTTTAATGGTAAATTAGACTTTTATGGTGAACTGGACTTTCATGGTGAACTGAACTCCCATGATTAACGGGACTGCTATGGTGAACTGGATTTTCATGGTCAACTGGATTCCCACGGTAAACTGGACTTTTATGCTAAACTGGACTCCCATGGTAAACTTGACTTTCATGGTAAACTGGACTCCCATAGTGAATTTGTCTGTTACGTTAAACTGGACTTCCATGGTAAACTTAAATATTCATGGTAATCTGGACTCCCGATTGTAAAGAGGACTCCCATGGTAAACTGGACTTCCACCGTAAACTGGAATTTCATAGTAAACTGGACGTGGGTTTTCCTCCACATAAGCACTAGCCCGTGTCACTCAGCCACTCGCCCATAAGCTCCACCTCTTCTCGAGCCCGTGCCTTGCCCGCTTAGCCCCCTCTATGCGGCCAAACAGAAGCTGCTTGGGCATGCGATGGCTGCTGGGCCATGCGGGGCTACGTGACCCAGCCAACGCAGCCTCGCTTGGCCGGAGGAGCTCACCGATGGGACCGTGTCCAGATCTCTCAAGGATCTGCGAGCTCCCCACACAAAGTTCATTTATTAGGTATAGCCCTGTGAGCCATTCGGCTCTTGAATCGGGTGCAACCGCAACAAAAACATGAACAAGAAAACATCTTAAAGTGACTATGTGCGAACAGAAAAATCCTAGAAAAGACAGCACAATATTGTAGAAAAAAATCACCGTACACCAAACCCTGTGCAAATATCCCAGTGGGATACAAGTCAAACAACAACAACCACAAGACAACTTAGATTAAGGCCATCAGTCTAACTCTACTACAACAAACAAACATGGCCAAACCAAAAAACTTCGAAAATCACCAAAATAAAGCCATAAAAGCAATGAAACAGTGGTCATAGGAACTGTGACCGAATTTTCACAATAAACGACGTAAACAACATGTACTACCAAACTCTGCAGCCATAGCTGGCTGCATGAGTCACTCCACAACAGTAGGAGCATCAGTCGGAGTGTCAACAATCCAGCCTGCAGGTTCAACCCAGGATGGATCGTAGCCAGGGCCAGCCTGAATGCTTCTAACCGGCGCAGACGTTTCACAAAGCGCAGTAGAGAAGGGAGGGCATTGACCGTGGCCGACAAGACCCTGACCCCCACCCCCCTGTCCACCACGGGAGGAGCTTCGTGTGGAGTCAGTTTTTATAGATTTCTTTTTGTGATTTCGAAAACGTTTTGGTTTAGCCATATTTGTTCGTTTTAGTAGAGTTCGACTGATAACTTTAATCTAAATTGTCTTATGGTTACTAATAGGGTTTTCCCCCTTTTTTCTGGCAACAAAACTGACACCTTTTGCAAGGAATCATGTTTACATTAACCACAATACTTGCAGTCAAATGCAAACAAAAAACAATACTCTGGTAATGTATGCATTGTCTTTGAAACTGATTGGTCCACACCAGAGACAGCTTTCTTTGGAGCCTCGTTTCATATGGTGTTCGACCAGATGACGCCAAAAGGCGCCTTGTGGTTAATGTAAACATGATTCCTTGCAAAAGGTGTCAGTTTTGTTGCCAGAAAAAATGGGAAACCCCCTATTAGTATATTTTGGTACTGGCAAAAGAGGTCCCATGATGTCTTATGGTTGTTATTGTTTGACTTGCATCCCACTGGGATTTTTGCACACAACATTGATCTACGGTGCTTTTTCTGGAAGTCTTTGCAGTTTTTTCCTGGATTTTTCTGTTGCGCGTCGTCACTTTAAGATGTTTCTTGTTCACGTTTTTGTTGGTTGCACCCGAGTCAAGAGCCGCATGGCTCACGGGGCTACACCTAATACATGAACTGAACTAATTGGCTGAAAACATCTTAGAAGGGGAACGCAGAGCTTGGGCAGTTTGCTCAAATTTGAATCAGTATTGAGACCGGAGGAATCTGATGAGCTATGAAGCTCTTTTTCACAGGTGTCCAGTAGCAGAGCGTTACAATCTCAACATAGTCGTCGTTTTCTTCACGAGTCTGAAGATGCACCGCTGATGATGTCATTGCTTCCGAACGCTTTTCGTCAATGTCACGATGACGTCATTCCCCCCTCGCGTTCCGATGACGCCGCGCGGTGACGTTGCCCCAGAATGTGCTGATGACGTCGCCGGAAAGCAGAGACCCTCCCCCTATCTCTCGCAAGTGCCGACGGGACCGGAAGTTGTGGCATTCGCTCAGATGACGTCACTGAGGTAGGCAGCGGAGCGCGCGGCGCCTCGAAGTCCGCTTGGAAGAGAGACGTGGGGAGTGGCGGGAGAGACGTGGGGAGTGGGGGGAGAGATGTGGGGGGAGAGACGTGGGGAGTGGGGGGAGAGACGTGGGGAGTGGGGGGAGAGATGTGGGGGGAGAGACGTGGGGAGTGGGGGGAGAGACGTGGGGAGTGGGGGGAGAGATGTGGGGGGAGAGACGTGGGGAGTGGGGGGAGAGACGTGGGGGGAGAGATGTGGGGGGAGAGACGTGGGGAGTGGGGGGAGAGACGTGGGGAGTGGGGGGAGAGACGTGGGGAGTGGGGGGAGAGACGTGGGGAGTGGGGGGAGAGACGTGGGGAGTGGGGGGAGAGATGTGGGGGGAGAGACGTGGGGAGTGGGGGGAGAGATGTGGGGGGAGAGACGTGGGGAGTGGGGGGAGAGACGTGGGGAGTGGGGGGAGAGATGTGGGGGGAGAGACGTGGGGAGTGGGGGGAGAGATGTGGGGGGAGAGACGTGGGGAGTGGGGAGAGAGACGTGGGGAGTGGGGAGAGAGACGTGGGGAGTGGGGAGAGAGACGTGGGGAGTGGGGGGAGAGAGTGGGGGGGGGGAGACGTGGGGAGTGGGGAGAGAGACGTGGGGAGTGGGGAGAGAGACGTGGGGAGTGGGGGGAGAGACGTGGGGAGTGGGGAGAGAGATGTGGGGAGAGACGTGGGGAGAGAGTGGGGGGGGAGACGTGGGGAGTGGGGAGAGAGACGTGGGGGGAGACGTGGGGAGTGGGGAGAGAGACGTGGGGAGTGGGGAGAGAGACGTGGGGGGAGACGTGGGAAGTGGGGAGAGAGACGTGGGGAGTGGTGGGAGAGACGTGGGGAGTGGGGGGAGAGACGTGGGGAGTGGGGGAAGAGATGTGGGGAGAGAGACGTGGGGAGAGAGTGGGGGGGGGAGACGTGGGGAGTGGGGAGAGAGACGTGGGGAGTGGGGGGAGAGACGTGGGGAGTGGGGAGAGAGACGTGGGGAGAGAGTGGGGGGGGAGACGTGGGGAGTGGGGAGAGAGACGTGGGGGGAGACGTGGAGAGTGGGGAGAGAGACGTGGGGAGTGGGGAGAGAGACGTGGGGGGAGACGTGGGGAGTAGGGAGAGAGACGTGGGGAGTGGGGAGAGAGACGTGGGGGGAGACGTGGGGAGTAGGGAGAGAGACGTGGGGAGTGTGGGGAGAGACGTGGGGAGTGGGGAGTGAGATGTGGGGAGAGAGACGTGGGGAGAGAGTGGGGGGGGAGACGTGGGGAGTGGGGAGAGAGACGTGGGGGGAGACGTGGGGAGTGGGGAGAGAGACGTGGGGGGAGACGGGAGGAGTAGGGAGAGAGACGTGGGGAGTGGGGGGAGAGATGTGGGGGGAGAGACGTGGGGAGTGGGGAGAGAGATGTGGGGAGAGAGACGTGGGGAGAGAGTGGGGGGGGAGACGTGGGGAGTGGGAAGAGAGACGTGGGGAGTGGGGGGAGAGACGTGGGGAGAGAGATGTGGGGAGAGAGACGTGGGGAGAGAGTGGGGGGGGAGACGTGGGGAGTGGGGAGAGAGACGTGGGGGGGGAAAGTGGGGAGAGAGACGTGGGGAGAGAGACGTGGGGGGGGGAGACGTGGTGGGGGGGAGACTTGGGGAGTGGGGAGAGACGTGGGGGGGGAGACGTGGAGAGAGAGGGGGGAGACGCGGGGAGAGACCGCGGCCCCTCAAGTCTCGGTCTTGGTTCCCCTCCGATCCCCGCTCCGCACGTGGCGTCTGAACCTCCCCTCTTGGAGTTCCCCTCGGTGGAGTCGGCCTATCTGGGTGGACCCGGTGCCGGGTGGAGACTTTGAGTAGCGGAGAGGCAAAGGCGGCCGGGCGCGGTGCTGCCGTGCGCCATGATGCTCGCAACCAGCACGTGCCCCAACAGCAGGCCACGCGGGCCTACACGGGGGGCCTGTGTGTGTCTGTGGTGGGGTGTGTGTGTTAGTGTGTGTGTGTTGGTGTGTGTGTCTGTTAGTGTGTGTTGGTGTGTCTGTTAGTGTGTGTGTTGGTGTGTGTGTTGGTGTCTGTGTTGGTGTCTGTGTTGGTGTCTGTGAGTGTGTGTCTGTGAGTGTGTCTGTGAGTGTGTGTCTGTGAGTGTGTGTCTGTGAGTGTGTGTCTGTGAGTGTGTGTGTTGGTGTGTGTGTGTTGGTGTGTGTGTGTTGGTGTGTGTGTGTTGGTGTGTGTGTGTGTTGGTGTGTTGGTGTGTTGGTGTGTTGGTGTGTGTGTGTTGGTGTGTGTTGGTGTCTGTTAGTGTGTGTGTTGGTGTCTGTGTGTATCTGTGTTAGTGTGTCTGTTAATGTGTGTGTTGGTGTGTGTGTTAGTGTGTGTGTGTTGGTGTGTGTGTTAGTGTGTCTGTGAGTGTGTCTGTTATTGTGTGTGTTGGTGTGTCTGTTAGTGTGTGTGTGTTAGTGTGTGTGTGTTAGTGTGTATGTTAGTGCGTGTGTTAGTGTGTATGTTAGTGTGTGTGTCTAGTTAGTGTGTCTGTTAGTGTGTGTGTTGGTGTGTGTTGGTGTGTGTCTGTGAGTGGGTGTGTGTTAGTGTGTGTCTGTGAGTGTGTGTGTTGGTGTGTCTGTTAGTGTGTGTGTTGGTGTGTCTGTTAGTGTGTGTGTGTTAGTGTGTGTGTGTTAGTGTGTCTGTGAGTGTGTCTGTGAGTGTGTGTCTGAGTGTGTGTGTTAGTGTGTCTGTGAGTGTGTGTGTTTGTGTGTGTTGGGTGTGTGTGTCTGTGTTGGTGTGTTGGGTGTTGGTGTGTGTGTGTTAGCGTGTGGGGAGTGGTGGTGTTGCGGTTAGCACGCTGCACTACAAATCTGGTGACCCGAGTTCGATTCCCACTCACGGCCAGCACCAGCGACGATTATCTTAACCGGTCCTGGGCCTTCCCCTAGGTCGACTCGGCCTCAAACGAGTACCTGGTGCGGTGTGTAAACATCTCAACTGGGGAGACAAAGGTGGCCGAGTGTGGTGCCGGCCACCCACCCCCTCGTGTGCCGTGCCGATCTTCATAGGTGCTCACAGCAGTCTGTTGAGGCTGCACGGGGCAGGATCTTTGTGTGGGTAGGGAGAGACAGGGAGAGACAGAGAGAGGAGCACGGGGACTAGAGGATGGTCGAGACGGCCACGAAGGGAGACCTTACACCCGTAGAGATGGAGCGATAAAATCAGGATCTGTATTTAGAGTGGCAGAGGAGGAATCCGCTGAGCTACAACGCTCTGTCACAGATGTCCAGAAGGGACGGGTGGTCCGCAAGGTACAACTCGGCAGAATCTGTATTTCTGCTGGAGGAATCTGATGAGCCATAAAGCTATTTTTCATAGATAGGAGTGCAAAATAGAGAAAAGGTCAGCAAGTCACGGTGTAAGAACATATGAATAAAGTATACACGTGCAGATTGCATAAGTACATAAATCATCTCGAGTGTGTGCCACGAGATTGTCGCAGCTCACGGACAGTGGCGACGGTTTCGTGAGGGGGACTTGGGCCCAAGGGTCCAAATCGTCGAGTGACCAGAAACAAACAGCACTGTTATCAGAGTTGTAATGGATTCGAGGTTATGAACCCGGGTCGTGCATTGAGCGAGGTGGTTGTTGTAGTTGTTAGAGCTTGGGGAGTGGTTGGCGTGACCTGTAGTGGTGGTGATTGCGTGTGCGTGAGGTCTCCGAATCAGTAGAGCAGCATAATCTTTTCATTGGCTGCATTGTAACGCTGCGATGTGGAAGCTACCTGGTCTTTCGCTCCACACGAAGCTTCCGGTCTCCTCGGTCACAATCATACCCCCCCCCCTTCTCTATGCTTGTGAAACGTGAACCTTTCTAATGGAACATCCGCGCCATTTAGAAATATTCATGCTGGCCTGCTTACGATCCATCCTGTATTTAACCAGGCTGGATTGTGTGTGGAGCTCACAAATCCTTGACAGATCTGGACACAGTCCTATCGGAGAGCTCCTCCGGCAGGCGAGGCTGTGTTGGCTGGGTCATGTAGCCCGCATGCCCAGCCACCGCATGCCTAAGTAGCTTCTGTTTGGCCTGATAGAGGGGCTATACGGGTGCAGCATGGGCGGGAGAAGAGATGGAGCTTATGCGATACATGAGGATGCGGAGCTGAATAGACTTAAATTTCGATTTAAAGCTTTCGTGACTGCAGGGTACGGTGTAGACCCGTGTGATGTAAGAGAATAAAGTTTAGCTGGAAGCATATTATATTTTTTGCGACCTAGAATTGTAATGTATTACTTACTGTTAGTAGCTCAGCTTATTGGAGAGTATATTTAGTATACTGATGATACTATGTGGTTTATACTTTAGTTGTTTACGTGGTGGTTTAGTTACTGCAGCTACATACTATTAACATTCCTTCCCTTTATTAATGCTACCCCTATCCCCTCCCTTTGATGCTGCTAATCCTGCATAATGCACGGGCATAATATGACTTTAAACCCCTCGCCAAACCTATGCATTTCACAAGTAGTACTAATCGCATATATGCATTTCCCATAAATATGCTAAATTCCTCTTGATATGCAAATTATTTTGTCAAGGCGCTCTTACCCCCCTCCATCCCAGCTTAAATAGACGCTCCAAGCCTGGATGGTGTCATTCAGTCATCTCGACAGACCTGTTCTTCACCTGAAGTCGGTTGCTTGCGTTGTGGCCGAAACGTCGTGAGAATAATTTTATTATGTTTTATTTTTATTATTTTATTATTTCCATTCTACGTGACTTTACCGAAAGAACCAAGAAGCTGAATAGACTTGCCGATGACCGGTACCAACGGTGTCAAGAACGGCCTCTGTGGAGAAGGCTCGTGAAGGATGCTGCTACAGAGGGCAAAGGAGCGACGCTCACAACAATGAGCGGAGCGCTGGGCGGATAAAAAACAGCACGTTGTCACAGTGGGGGGCACAGGTGGTGCATCTGCCAGTTATCCCAGCCAGTCAACCTATGACACTTGGGTGTGTTCCGTGACCTCCTGCCAGCGAGCCTTCGACACTTCACCACCTCAAAGTGCAGATAGCCTAGCAAAAGCAATGTGATGTCACCACTACTTAGTGGCAAATATTAGTTGTTGTGAGTATTGTTGTGGGGAGCGATAGTGCAACGGTTAGTGCCCTGTGCTATGAACACAGCGACCCGAGTTCAATTTCCGCTGACGGCCAACACCATCTTAACCGGTCCAGGGCCTTCCCTAGGTCGACTCGGCCTCAAACGAGTACCTGGTGCAGTATGTAAACATCGACACTTGGGAGACAAAGGCGGCCGGACGTGGTGCTGGCCACCCACCCCGTCGTGTGCCATGCCAGCCCACAACAATGAGCAGCAACAATCTGATAATTGTTTTTTTACCCTTTTATCTGGCAACAAAACTGACACCTTTTTTACGAGGAGTCATGTTTGCATAGACCACAATACCTGCAGTCATAATGCAAAAAAAAACATAACTCTGATAATGTATGCACTGTCCTTGAAGTTGATTGGTCCACACCCGAGACAGCTTTCCTTAGAGCCTTTTGGCGTCATCTGGTCCAACCCATGTGAGACTAGGGTAAAAAACAATTATCATATTTTTTACTGGCAAATGAGGTACCAATGGCAGCAACAGTCTGTTAAAGGTATAGGGGAATCTATGTCTTGTGTTGTTGTGACCTGGTGAGTGGGTGGGTGAGTGTGTAGGTGCAGGGGCGGTTTCTTCATTAGGGCGATTGGGCGACGCACCACCAATGTCATTCAACCACAGAGTCACGCTAGCCGTCACTGTGCCTCTGGATATAGTCCAATCAGCGTCATGCTACGTTCTGTGGAGTACCGCCTCTTTTTGGGCGATTTCCCTCCAGCTGAGAATCGCCCCGAGTGGTCCCATAGACTTACATTCAAAGATGTTTTTTTTCGAACGGGGGCGCTGCAATGCATTCTCTATGGCTTCCGGGAGGGCTCGCCCTAACGTGCTTACGTCATCATACGTGCTTACATCATCATACGTAAGCACGTTTCATCCAACAATATAATTTGTCGCCACCTAGTGGAATCTTTAATAAAAGAAACTTGAGTGGTTTGTTTTAATAGTGAGTATAGAAACAAACAAGATGTATTGTAAGAGTCACTTTATTTTTCATTAATATTAAAGAAGTGAAGTTGCCTTTACATGCTTAAGCTGTTAATTTATCCATTGCATGGGTGGACCTTATCCTTATCAATCATCCAGACATTTGCCCCCCCTGAGAGATTTTGCAGGAGCCGCCACTGTGTAGGTGTGACTTTTAGTGCGGTGAGTGTGGGTGGGTGAGTGTGTATGTGGATGAGTGGGTTGGTGAGTGCGTGGTTGTGACCTGCAGTGTGGTAGTGATGGATGAAACGACAGGTCAATGCCTGGTATCGACCTCAACACGGGTGGAGCAATCGAGCGTGAGAAGCTCACGGCCACCACGGCAGTGGTAGTGATAGTATTGGTAGCGACCACGGCAGTAGTGGCAGTGGCAATAACCGAGTAACCGGGAGACGACGGTAGATCGTAGCCGGAAGCGGCGTCCGCTAACCGCGCGTCTCCCCCCCGCCAGAGCCCTCGGCAGCCGCGCCCACCACCTCCTCACCCGCGGGTCCACCCACGTGGCCGTCCACCCTCCCTCTTCGTCCTCCTCGTCGTCCACCCGCCCGGCGTCGGCCCGCACCTCCTCCTCCGCCACCGTGGGAGCGATGACGCAGGCCGACAACCGGGCCAGCTGCCTGGAAGGCGCCGGGCATTTCGCCCCGCCGCGCGCCGTGCGCGGCATGACGTCGCTGGACCGCGCCGCCTTCTCGCGCCGCGTCACCGTGCCGGCCATCGTGGTGCCGGCCGCCGCCGTCTCGCGCCTCATGCGGCTGCTCAGCGCCCTCTCCTTGCGCCGGCCCGGCGTGCGGCGGGTCGTGGACGCCGGCGTCGTCGCCGCCACCGCCGGCGCCGGCAAATCCGAAGCGGGCGACGCCGCCGCCAACGACGACGCCGCCGCCAACGACGACGCCGTCGACGCCGAAGTGAACCGGCGTGGCGACGGCGACGGCCTCAAGTACATCCTGCTGGACCCGGTGAGGACGAGCGTGGGAGAGGAGCCGGGCCCCACGCTGCGCGAGGCGCTGGGTGCCTGCGGCCTACCGCTGGCACGGCCCGCGGCCTACGACCTGGAGCTGACCTACGACAACTTCCGCGCCGAGGAGGTGCTGCGCGCCGTGCTGCCCGAGGGCCGCGAGGTGCCCGCCGCCTTCAGCCGCCTCGGCCACATCGCTCACGTCAACCTGCGCCAGCACCAGCTGCCGTACCGCCACCTCATCGGTGAGCGCGGGCGGAAGCTCGGCCCGCTCGGCTGGCTCGGCTCGCTCGGCTGCCTCTGTTCTCTCGGCTGCCTCTATTCTCTCGGCTCACTCGGCTCACTCGGCTGCCTCTGTTCTCTCGGCTCACTCGGCTCACTCGGCTGCCTCTGTTCTCTCGGCTCACTCGGCTCACTCGGCTGACTCGGCTCACTCAGCTGAGTCGGCTGCCTCTGTTCTCTTGGCTCACTCGGCTCACTCGGCTGCCTCTGTTCTCTCGGCTCACTCGGCTGACTCGGCTCACTCAGCTGAGTCGGCTGCCTCTGTTCTCTCGGCTCACTCGGCTCACTCGGCTCACTCGGCTGCCTCTGTTCTCTCGGCTCACTCGGCTCACTCGGCTGCCTCTGTTCTCTCGGCTCACTCGGCTCACTCGGCTCACTCGGCTCACTCAGCTGACTCGGCTGCCTCTGTTCTCTCGGCTGACTCGGCTGCCTCTGTTCTCTCAGCTCGCTCGGCTGCCTCTGTTCTCTCGGCTCACTCGGCTCACTCGGCTGACTCGGCTCACTCGGCTGAGTCGGCTGCCTGCCTCTGTTCTCTCGGCTCACTCGGCTGACTCGGCTGCCTCTGTTCTCTCGGCTCACTCGGCTGCCTCTGTTCTCTCGGCTCACTCGGCTCACTCGGCTGCCTCTGTTCTCTCGGCTCACTCGGCTGCCTCTGTTCTCTCGGCTCACTCGGCTCACTCGGCTCACTCGGCTGCCTCTGTTCTCTCGGCTGACTCGGCTCACTCGGCTCACTCGGCTGCCTCTGTTCTCTCGGCTCACTCGGCTGACTCGGCTCACTCGGCTCACTCGGCTGAGTCGGCTGCCTCTGTTCTCTCGGCTCACTCGGCTGACTCGGCTCACTCGGCTCACTCGATTCGCTGGGCTCGTTGGGCTGGCTTGGCTGGCTCGGCTCCCCGCAGTCGCTCGGCTCGCGAGCGTTGCTCGCCCAACGGCTCGTGCAGCCGCTTGGGCCGTTCGCTCGTGAGACCGTTCACTCACTCGCTAACACCACTTGCCCCAACAGTCTATCGAGGCTACACGGCGGATCTTTGTCTGTGTGTGGGTAGTGGTTGGCGCGCTCCGCTACGAACCCGGCGACCCGAGTTCCGATTGACACTCACGGCCAACAACGGCGACGATTATCTGAACCGGTCCTGGGCCTTCCCCTAGGTCGACTCGGCCTCAAATGAGTACCTGGTGCGGTGTGTAAACATCGACACTGGGGAGACAAAGGCGGCCGGATGTGGTGCTGGTCAATCGCCCTCTCGTGTGCCGTGCCGGCCTTCACAGGTGCTGCCCCAGCAGTCTGTTAAGGCCACACCGGGGATCTTGGTCTCTGTGACTGGGTGTGTGTGTGTGCGCATGCGCAGGTCAGGTGATCATCGACAAGAACCCGGGCGTGACGACGGTGGTGAACAAGGTGGACATCATCGACTCCACCTTCCGCAACTTCCACATGGAGGTCCTCGCGGGGGATGGCAACCTCGTCACTCAGGCACGGGGGGGATGGGTGGGGAAAACCTCGTCGTGTGCGCGGTCGTGTGTGCGCGCGGTCGTGTGTGCGCGTGCGCGCGGAGCGACGCTCACAACAATGAACGGAGCGCCGGGGCGGTTCAGACGCAGCGAGTTGGCACAGCGGAGGGGGCACGAGCGGCGCATCCGAAGGTCATCGCAGTCGCTCGGTCAACCCACTGGCACCTGCCGGGTCTGTCCCGCGACCTGCCAACGAGCCTTCGACACTCCACGTCACCTCGAAGTGCACACGGCCTGGCACGAGCCCCGTGCTGACGTCACCGGCACAAAGTGGCGAATGGCGGTTGTCGCGAGAGTGTGTGTGAGCAGCGATAGCGCAACGGTTAGTGCGCTGCTCTCCGCAACACGGCGACACGATTCCCGGTTCTCGCTTTGTGTTGCGCTGCGCGCGTGACCTCTCTCCTCCTGCGCCCTCCGCCCAGGTGAGGGAGAACGGGCGGACCTTCGAGCTGGACTTTGCTCAGGTCTACTGGAACCCGCGCCTGGGCACGGAGCACGCTCGCGTGGTCTCGCGCCTGCGCCGCGCCGACGTGCTGCTCGACGTGTTCGCCGGCGCCGGCCCCTTCGCCGTGCCGGCGGCGCGCCGCGGCTGCCGCGTCCTCGCCAACGACCTGAACCCCCACGCCGCGCGCTGGCTGCTGCGCAACCTCCTCGTCAACAAGGTGGGCTCCGGCGGCAGCGTCGTCGTCTCTCGCTCTCGCCACGACCGCCGCGCCGTCTCTCCGCACCGGGACGGGCGGTGACATTCGCGCGCCGTCGTCCGCCGACGACGTTTACGGCCACCGGTGCCCGGAGCCCCGTGCCCGTTTATGTTTTCCCAATTTTTGTTTGTGAACGTTTCGCCCCGGAGTATCCCCCCCGCCCCTCCGGTGGGTGCGTCACGGGGCGGGGAGGGGCGTTGTTACGGTTCACGCCGAGCGTCGCCGGGCAGGGCGGCCGCGTGACGAGCGGTCGACGGCCGCTTGCCTCGTCCCGTGCTGCTACCGGACGTCCGTGTACTTGGTGGCTCATCGGCATTTCTTGAGGACAAATGAAAAATTCTGATTCCGACCCTTTTTGTCTCCGACCGACGCCCGTTCGCGGCGAAGGTGCCCGGCGTTGACGTGACCACCGGGACGGGCGCCGGCGGCGCCGCGGCAGAGCCCGAGGGCGCCATTCCTGCCCCCCGCGTCTACAACGTGGACGGGCGCGCATTCATCCGCGGGCCCGTCAGGGACCTGCTGCTGCAGCTGGGTCGCGCCGCCCTCGCGATGGGCGGCGGCGGTATCGGTGTTGATGGTGTCAGTGGTGATGGTGTCAGTGGCGATGGTGTCAATGTTGATGGGGTCAGTGCTGGTGTTGGCGATGGTGTTGGCGATGGTGTCGGCGGTAGTGGTGTCGGCGTCAGCGGTGATGGCGTTAGTGACGGTATCGATGGCGTCGGCGCTGGTAGCGCGAGTGCTAGCAGTGTTATCGGTGACAGTAAGAGTCTCGGTATCGGTGACGCCGCTGCCGGTCTTGCCGTTGGCGCCCAACCGGCCATCCACATCACCATGAACCTGCCGGCGCTGGCGCTCGACTTCCTGTCGGAGTTCCCGGGGCTGCTGGCGGACGCGGAGGGCGGCGGCGCGGCGCTGGCGGCGGCGCTGGCGGCGTCGCACCGCGGCCCCACGGTGCACCTGTACGCGTTCTCGCGCTCGACCGACCCGGCCGCCGACGTGCGGGCGCGCGCCCAGGCGGCGCTGGGCGGCGCCGCGCTGCCCGCCGGCGGCCTGCACCACGTGCGCAACGTGGCGCCCGGCAAGGAGATGATGTGCTTCAGCTTCACGCTGCCCGCCGCCGTGCTGGCCGGGGAGAGGGCGGCGACGCCAGCGGCCGCGCCGGGCAATGGGCAGCAGCAGCAGCGGCGGGAAGAGGAGGAAGAGGAGGCGGCGACGGTGCTGGCGGCGCCTCCGGAGGACGCAGGTGATGGCGCCGGCCGGCTCTGCTGCGGCTCGTTCGCACACGGCACGGCGGTTCTCCACTTGAGGCCCCGTGCCCGCCGGTGGACGTTCCACATTCCTATGGCGGGGGGCTAAAGAGGGTTGGGGCGGAGGCGAAGGCCGCCTGTAACACAGCCGCCGTTGACTTCCCCACGCCAAAGCGGTGCTCGGGTCGGAGCTGGAGGGGACCGAGGGTTGTCGCTGCGACGTTACCCGACCGGGGGAGGGCTCGAGAGACCAGGATAGGATTGTCCTTGACGCGAGGGACCCAGGGCGTGGACGTTGAACTTCTGTCGCACCGTACGTACTGCCGCCAGGAGAGGGCGGACGGAGGCGGTGATTGCCGTGTGTAGAAACTCACCTTCGAGTCATTTACGGTGTAAATTTGGAATCTGGCGAATGTGTGGACCGCGACGCCGACACGCGGTGGCCTCCGCTCATGCCGACGACGGCTCGCCATGGCGACGGCTCACTATGCCTCACCGCCGCCATGGCGACGGCTCGCCACGCGTTACCGCCGCGATGGCGACGGCTCACTACGCGTCACCGCCGCCATGGCGACGGCTCGCGTCCGCATCACCGCCGCCATGGCGATGGCTCACTACGCGTCACCGCTACCGTGGCGACGACTCACTACACGTCACCGCCGCCGTGGCGACGGCCGCGTCACCGCCACCAAGGCGACGGCCGCGTCACCGCCGCCATGGCGACGGCTCACCACCGAGCGCCGGCTGACGTCCGTGCTGTCTCTCCTCTCCAGCAGGGGGGGCGCGCGACGAGGAGGGGGGCCGAGACGCCGTCGCTCCGGACGACGTCGAAGAGCAGCGGGACGGGGGGCCGCCCCCCAAGCGAGCGAGGACAGTCGACGACGGGAGTCCGGGGGGTCCCGGCGGGGTCACGACCTCCGCGTGACTCGGAGGCGGTGGGGGTAGGGGGGGGAGGTAGGGGGCGGGGGTGCGCGCGGTCACCCTGTTGTTTGTTGGGTACCCTGGGGGTCGGTGGGTCACACGGGGATGGGGGGGGGGGGGTGTCGCGGCGATCGTGAGGGCGAGAGCGCCCGATTTCTGAGCGAGTCACTGCGGGGGGGGGGGGGGCGGTGCAGCGACTCGGATTCTCGCGGGAGGGGTTATGGACGTCCACTCTGAGTCTTGGTTCATTTAAGAAAGCGTCTGCTTTTATTTTTGGATGAAACGGGACGGATGACGGGAGCGGGTCGTGCACCTCGTGAGAATAAAGTCCGAGAGAATTTCCCAGCCCTGGCACGCTTCAGTTGACCCCGCCGCGACCCCACACCCAGACGCAGCATTGACGACTCCAGTGAGACCCCTGCGAGTGAACTTTCACCTCTCTGAGTGACCTTGATCCCTGTGTGTGCTCTCCCTGAGTGACCCCTCTCCTCCTAGCCCCTCCTAGCCCCTCCTAGCCCCTCCTAGCCCCCACTACCCCCTCCTAGCCCCCTCCTAGCCCCCCCTAGCCCCTTCTACCCCCCCTACCCCCTGCTAGCCCCCTCCTAGCCCCCCCTACCCCCCCCTACCCCCTCCTAGCCCCTCCTAGCCCCCCCTAGCCCCTTCTACCCCCCCTACCCCCTCCTAGCCCCCTCCTAGCCCCCCCTACCCCCCCCTACCCCCTCCTAGCCCCTCCTAGCCCCCCCTACCCCCTCCTAGCCCCTCCTACCGCCTCCTATCCCCTCTGTGTCCATGTCGGCCCGGCTTGAGATGTGGTTGGGGGTTGGGCGCCTTCACGCGGCGTTGCCGTGGAGCACGGCCTGGGGAGGGGCGGCACGAGAGCGCGGCTTGGAGACACATGGAGACACATGGAGACACATGGAGACACACCCAGAGACACTCTGAGTGACCTTGACATAAAGACACTCGCAGAGACACGGAGACACCTGCAGAGACACTCAGTGAGACACTCAGTGAGACACGGAGACACCTGCAGAGACACTCAGTGAGACACTCGGTGAGACACGGAGACACCTGCAGAGACACTCAGTGAGACACTCGGTGAGACACGGAGACACCTGCAGAGACACTCAGTGAGACACTCGGTGAGGCACTCGGTGAGGCACTCGGTGAGACACTCGGTGAGACACTCGGTGAGACACTCGGTGAGACATTCGGTGAGACATTCGGTGAGACATTCGGTGAGACATGGAGACATTCGCAGAGGCACTCGCAGAGACACTCAGTGAGACACGGAGACACCCGCAGAGACAGTGAGACACTCAGAGAGACACGGAGACACCCGCAGAGACACTCAGTGAGACACTCGCAGAGACACGGAGACTCCCGCAGAGACACGGAGATACTCACGGAGACACCCTCAGAGACATCCACTGAGACACCGAGACACATGGAGACACACCCAGAGACACACCCAGAGAGACTCAGTGAGTGACCTTGACAGAAAGAAACTCGCAGAGACACTCTGAGATAAGGAGACATTTGCAGAGACACGGAGACACTCGCATAGATACGCAGACACAAAGACACGGAGACACAAAGACACGGAGACTCCCGTAGATACACAGAGACATGCAGAGACACCTGCAGACAGAGACACGGAGACACTCGCAGAGATACGGAGACTCCCGAAGAGACACGGAGACACAGACAAGGAGACATTCGCAAAGACACCCACAGAGACATGGAGACCCTCGCAGACACTCACAGAGACACTCATAAAGACACCCACAGAGACACAGAGACACCCACAGACACGGAGACATCCACAAAGACACCCACAGAGACACCCACAGACACGGAGACACTCACAGAGACACCCACAGAGACAGACACGGAGACATCCACAGAGACACCCACAGAGACACCCACAGAGACACCCACAGACACGGAGACATCCACAGAGACACCCACAGACACGGAGACACCCACAGAGACAACCGCAGCGAGACACTCGTACCACAACAGCCACCATCCACCACGAGGTGGCGGCGCCAGGCTGGGTGCACACAGACGCACACACACACCTGCGTGCGAACGTGCGTGCAGGCGTTGACGTGAGCGCGCGCGCCGCGGGACAGCCCCGCCGCCGTCACCGTGGCGACGCGGCCCGGCCGCCCCCCCCGGGGAACCCCGGCCCCGCGAGCCGGCCCCCTCGGCACCAGGCCCAGGTCTCCGTTGCGGTAGCGAGCGGAGGGGGCCGGGCGGAGAGGGGCCCCCCCCGCGGGCCCCGACGGCGGTGGGGGTGGCGAGGGGGGTCGCGGCGAGGGCCCCAGCTCCCCGGGCGTGGGCCCCAGGCCCCGCCGGGCCGCCGAGTCCAGCAGAGAGAGCAGCTGGCCGAGGAGGTGGCCTCGCAGGGGAGCGGCCTCCTGCTGTTCCTGCTGCTCCTGCTGTTCCTGCTGCTCCTGCTGCTGCTCCTGCTGCTCGCAGAGACGAAGTTCACGACTTCACGCCCGGCTACGGACAAACTAAAACTATTAGCCAACCGCGCTAATCGGAGTTTGCAGGGGGGAAGGGCAACAAACTAAACGCGCAAAAAGTTCAAAGGAAATTCGTTTTCATTCTGGATAATTTGAAGGTGCATAGCTCCACAGTGGTTTCCTCATAGCGGAAGGAAGAGACCCAGAGACACGTAGAGCCATAGAGACCCACAGACACGTAGAGACCTATACTCGTACGTACGTAGCCAACCGTGGCTAATCGGAGGGTACAGGGGGGAAGGACAAACGAAACACAAAAAGCAGTTCTCATGAATTGATTTTGTCAATCTAGATGATGATTTCAAGGTACATAGCTCCACAGTGGCTTCCTAATATCGGCCGCAAACGCAGTGCATCTGAAAGTGCCGTGCCATGTGGTGACCGGGGAGGTAAGGCCCGACTGAGCTGTGTGGTTATTTTTCAGAAGCGACCTGGCGATCACAAAGACAGCTCAACCAAGTGGCGGCTTGTCATCATAATCATCGTCGTGGCGTGGACATTTATAGCGGAGGACTCAAAGAAAAATCCACGTGACTACGGGGAGAAGGGGAGAGAGGGGGATACAGCAGGCATCGGGGTCGGTATCGCGCCCACGACCTCCTGTATACCAGGCGAGGTAGTTAACATCTCCAAGCCACGAGCGCCCACAACCTGGCAGGACCCTCCTGGAAAAGAGTTGAGACTCGACGAGGCTTTCCTGGGCAGTGGAGTGATGGCGGTGATGATGGCGGTGATGGCGGTGATGGTTATGGTGATGGCGGTGATGGTGATGGCAGTGATGGCGATGATAGCGATGATGGTGATGGCGGTGATAGCGGTGATGTGGATGATGGCGATGATGGCGGTGATGGTGATGGCGGTGATGGTGATGGCGGTGATGGTGATGGCGATGATGATGGTGATGATGGCGGTGATGATGGTGATAGTGATGGCGATGATGGTGATGGCGGTGATGGTGATGGCGATGATGGTGATGGCGATGATGGCGGTGATGGCGGTGATGGTGATGGCGATGATGGTGGTGATGGTGATGGTGATGACGGCGATGGTGATGGCGATGATGGTGGTGATGGTGATGGCGGTGATGGCGATGGTGATGGCGGTGATGGTGATGGCGGTGAAGGTGATGGCGGTGATGGCGATTATGGTGATGATGGTGATGGCGGTGATGGTGATGGCGGTGATGGTGATGGCGGTGATGGCGATGGCGATGGCGATTATGGCGGTGATGGTGATGGCGGTGATGGCGATGGCGATGATGGTGGTGACGGTGATGGCGGTGATGGTGATGGCGGTGAAGGTGATGGCGGTGATGGCGATGGCGGTGATGGTGATGGCGGTGATGGCGGTGATGGTGATGGCGATGATGGCGGTGATGGTGATGATGGCGGTGATGGTGATGATGGCGGTGATGGTGATGGCGGTGATGGTGATGGCGATGATGGCAGTGATGGTGATGGCGGTGATGGTGATGGCGATGATGGCGGTGATGGTGATGGCTTTGCCCACCTGGAGCCATTCTGACTTCTCGCCCCCAGGCTCCCGCACCTCCTGCCAACACAAACACCGCCACCACGACCAGTACCGTGCATCACTGTGAGAGCGCGCGTGTCACTGCATGCGTTAGTGTGCGCGTGTCACTGTGCACGTCAGTGTGCGTGTATTTACGTTTCACTGTCAGTGTGCGTGTGTCAGTGTGCGTGTGTCAGTGTGTCACTGCGTGTGTCACTGCGTGTGTCAGTGTGTCACTGCGTGTGCTACTGCGTGTGTCAGTGTGTCACTGCGTGTGTCACTGCGTGTGTCAGTGTGTCACTGCGTGTGTCACTGCGTGTGTCAGTGTGTCACTGCGTGTGTCACTGCGTGTGTCACTGCGTGTGTCTGTGTCACTGCGTGTGTCACTGTGTGTGTCAGTGTGTCACTGCGTGTGTCACTGCGTGTGTATCAGTGTGTCACTGCGTGTGTCACTGTGTGTGTCATTGCGTGTGTCAGTGTGTCACTGCGTGTGTCACTGCGTGTGCCACTGTGTGTCACTGCGTGTGTCACTGCGTGTGTCAGTGTGTCACTGTCACTGTGTGTGTCAGTGTGTCACTGCGTGTGTCACTGTGTCACTGCGTGTGTCAGTGTGTCACTGCGTGTGTCACTGCGTGTGTCAGTGTGTCACTGCGTGTGTCACTGCGTGTGCCAGTGTGTCACTGCGTGTGTCACTGTGTCACTGTGTGTGTCAGTGTGTCACTGCGTGTGTCACTGCGTGTAACAGTGTGTCACTGCGTGTGTCACTGCGTGTGTCAGTGTGTCACTGTGTCACTGCGTGTGTCACTGCGTGTGCCACTGTGTGTCACTGCGTGTGTCACTGCGTGTGTCAGTATGTCACTGTGTCACTGTGTGTGTCAGTGTGTCACTGCGTGTGTCACTGTGTCACTGCGTGTGTCAGTGTGTCACTGCGTGGGTCACTGCGTGTGTCAGTGTGTCACTGCGTGTGTCACTGCGTGTGCCAGTGTGTCACTGCGTGTGTCACTGTGTCACTGTGTGTGTCAGTGTGTCACTGCGTGTGTCACTGCGTGTATCAGTGTGTCACTGCGTGTGTCAGTGTGTCACTGCGTGTGCCAGTGTGTCACTGCGTGTGTCACTGCGTGTGTCAGTGTGTCACTGTGTCACTGTGTGTGTCACTGCATGTGTCAGTGTGTCACTGCGTGTGTCACTGCGTGTGTCACTGTGTCACTGTGTCACTGTGTGTGTCACTGCGTGTGTCAGTGTGTCACTGTCACTGCGTGTGTCACTGCGTGTGTCAGTGTGTCACTGCGTGTGTCACTGCGTGTGCCACTGCTTGTGTCAGTGTGTCACTGCGTGTGTCACTGCGTGTGTCACTGCGTGTGTCAGTGTGTCACTGCGTGTGCCACTGCGTGTGTCAGTGTGTCACTGCGTGTGTCACTGTGTGTGTCAGTGCGTCACTGTCACTGTGTGTGTCACTGCGTGTGTCAGTGTGTCACTGCGTGTGTCACTGCGTGTGTCAGTGTCACTGCGTGTGTCACTGCGTGTGTCAGTGTGTCACTGCGTGTGCCCCTGCGTGTGTCAGTGTGTCACTGCGTGTGCCCCTGCATGTGTCAGTGTGTCACCGCGTGTGTCACTGCGTGTGTCACCGCGTGTGTCACTGCGTGTGTCACCGCGTGTCACTGCGTGTGTCACTGCGTGTGCCACTGTGTGTGTGTGTGTGTGTACGTCACCGCGAGCGCCAGTGCGTGTGTCACTGTGTCACTGCGTGTGTCAGTGTCAATGCGTGTGCCACTGCGTGTGTCAGTGTGTCACTGCGTGTGTCAGTGTGTCACTGTGTGTGTGTGTCACTGCGTGTGTCAGTGTGTCACTGCGTGTGTCAGTGTGTCACTGTGTGTGTGTGTCACTGTGTGTGTGCGTCACCGCGAGCGCATGCCGGATGGCGTGGGCTGCGTGCTGCAGCGTCTCCTCCAGCTGGTGCCGTGCGGCCCGCTCGCTCGCCGCCTCCTCCTGCAGGGCGCCCGCCCGCAACTCCCAGCCCTGCAGCTCCTCGCTCGCAACTCCCAGCTGCTGCCTGGCGTGGGGGGTGGCATGGGGGGGGGGGGCAGCGACGGTGGTAGTGGGGCAAGTCGCTGAGTGAGTGTACGTGCGGCCATCATTGGCGTTGCGAGTGCTGCGCTGCCAACCCGGGTTCAATCCCCGCTCACGGCCAACACCGGTGACGATTGTCTGAACCGCTCCTGGGTGGTGTGAGCGCTGGTGGTAGTGGTGGTGGTGGTGTGAGTGGTGGTGGTGGTGGTGGTGTGAGTGGTGGTAGTGGTGGTGGTGGTGGTGTGAGCGGTGGTGGTGTGAGTGGTGGTGGTGTGAGTGGTGGTGGCGTGAGTGGTGATAGTGGTGGTGGTGTGAGTGGTGGTGGTGAGTGGCGGTGGTATGAGTGGTGGTTTGGGTGGTGTGAGTGGTGGTGGTGTGAGTGGTGGTGGCATGAGTGGTGGTAGTGGTGGTGTGAGTGGTGGTGGTGAGTGGCGGTGGTGTGAGTGGTGGTTTGGGTGGTGTGAGTGGTGGTGGTGAGTGGCGGTGGTGTGAGTGGTGGTTTGGGTGGCGTGAGTGGTGGTGGTGGTGTGAGTGGTGGTGGTGAGTGGCGGTGGTATGAGTGGTGGTTTGGGTGGTGTGAGTGGTGGTGGTGTGAGTGGTGGTGGCATGAGTGGTGGTATGGGTGATGTGAGTGGTGGTGGTGTGAGTGGTGGTGGCATGAGTGGTGGTAGTGGTAGTGTGAGTGGTGGTGGTGAGTGGCGGTGGTGGTGTGAGTGGTGGTGGCGTGAGTGGTGGTGGTGGTGGTTTGGGTGGTGTGTGGTGGTGGTGTGAGTGGTAGTGGCGGAGGGAACCTGTTTGCGAGCTCCTGTTGCTTGGCGACAGCAAGTGCCGCCTGCAGCTCTTGCTGCTCTTGCAGCTGCTGCTCTTGCAGCTGCAGCTGCTCCTGCAGCTGGTGGCAGCGCTGCGTCAGCATCTCAATCACCTTCACACACACACGGACAGATCCCCCTTGTAGCCTAAACAGACTGTTCGGGCAAGTGTTGTTAGCGAGCACCTATCACATCCGGCATGGCACACGAGGGGGTGGGTGGCCAGCATCACACGCCCGGCTACCTTTGTCTCCCCACTAGATAAAAGGAACTCATTTAAGGCTGTGTCGACCTAGGCGAGGCCCAGGACTGGTTCAGAAAATCGTCGCTGGTGTTGGCCGCGAGCGGGAACCGAACTCGGGTTGCCGGGTCCGTAGTGCAGCGCTAACCGTCATTGACCACGAAGTGACGGTGATGTGACCACGGGGCCTGTGCCAGGCCAGGTACACTCTGAGGCCACGTAAAGTGTCGAAGGCTCGCTGGCAGGAGGTCACGGGACAAACCCAGGTGCAATGGCTTGGCTTACTGAGATGACTGGTAGATGCACCGGCTGTACCCCCGACTGGGCCAACTTGCTGCATCTTAGCCGCCGGGCACTCCGCTCATTGTTGTGAGCGTTGTTCCTCTGCCCCTCCATTGTTAGAGGGCGACTGCCTCCAACTGCCCAACAGCGTCCTTCACGAACCTCCTCCAACGAGGCCGATCTTGACACTGCTGGTACCAGTCTTCGGCAAGTCCACTCAGCTCCACATCCTAATGTACCGCATCAGCTCCATCTCTTCTCCAGCCCATGCCGTGCCCGTTTAGCTCCCTTAATGCAGCAGAACAAAAGCTGTTTAGGCATGCAGTGGCTGGGCATGTGGGCTACATGACCCAGCCAACGCAGCCTTGCCTGCTGGATGAGCTCACTGATGGGACTGTGTCCAGATCTTTCAAGGATTTGTGAGCTCCTCACACAATCCAGTCTGGTCAAGCCCAGGATGGATTGTAGGCATGGCAACCTGAATGTTTTTAAAAGGTGCAGATGTTCCATTAGAGGGGTCCACGTTTCACAAGCGTAGAGAAGGGAGGGCATGACTGTAGCAGAGAAGACCTGAAGCTTTGTGCGGAGTGACAGACCAAATAGCTTCCAGACAGCATTGCACAGCCGATGAAAAGATAATGCCACCCGACTGATTCGGAGTGAGACCTCTGCTGCCAAACCGGAACTGGTCATAAGCATGCTGCCCAGGTATGGGAAACTCTCCACTCTCTCCACAACTGCTCCTTTACCAATGGCGAGCTGAGGGGGTGGAGTGTCCGATGGTACAAAATACCCAGGCAGGTGCTTAGTTTTGGTGGGACTGATGGTAAGACCCCACCTCTTCGTGGCACACTCCAGGTTCAGCAGCAGCGCCTCCATCTCCTCCTCTGAGTCAGCAACAATCACCAGATCATCAGCATACATTCCATGGTTAGTCAATAGGAAGCCATCCCTCGACTGCACCCGGGCATCGATCAGCCTCCCATTATATCTGCACCAAATGGAAATTCCCCCAGTACAGCTATTGAAGGCTTCACGAACTAAGTAGTCAAAATAGATGTTAAATAATGTGGGAGCCAGAGGACATCCCAAGTCGCACCCCAAGGTGTACAGGGAAAGGCTCTGACTCCCGGCCACGTAGTTTTACCCGGGCCCGCTCACCATCATGAAGGTCCTTAATGATCGTGAGCAGAGGGTCAGGGACTCCGAAAGCACAAAGAACAACCCAGAGCCCAGGCCTACTGATGGTTTCATAGGCCTTGACCATGTCAATAAAGCAGAGATGTAGGTCTTGTCGGAATTTCCTACACCTCTGCTGTAGCAGACGGTCAGAAAATATTGCATCTGTGCAGGACTGCCCTTTCCTGAAACCGCATTGGAGCTCCGCAAGCCTCTCCTCATCGTGCCTAGCAAGGCGATGTTGAATAATCCTTGCCAGGACCTTTCCCGGCACACTGAGGAGTGAGATGGCCCTGTCGTTGTTACAGTCTGTGCGGTCCCCCTTCTTAAAGAGGGGGACCACCAGGGCATCCTTCCAGTCCTGCGGAACCCGTTCAGTGGTCCAGACTGTTGTTATGATGTCATGTAGGGCAGTCTGTGCACAAACGCCACCCTCCCTCAGCATTTCGCTTGGGAGATCATCTCTGCCCTGTGCCTTTCCTGGTCTCAGACTCTGGATCGCCTTCAGTATTTCCTCAACAGATGGCACCTCAGCCAGCCACTCACAGGGGGTGACTTCTTCTTCCAATATTTGAGGCACCGCAGCCTCAGCAGGGTCATCCCCACTTTGTGACACGATGTTTTCCTGGCTGAAGGATTTCCCCTCCCCCAGGACCTCACAGAAATGCTCAGCAAATCTACAAACCTGTTTCTGGGGGTCGGAGATTGGATCACCGTTTTTTCCCCTAATGATGGTAATAGGTGTGGTGCTGCAGGTTACTTTTTTAATGGAGTTAAATAGGGATTTGTGGTCGCAGGCCACTGAGGCAGACTCCATCTCCTCAGCAACCACCAACCATCCTTGCAGCGCCTCACGGCTCTCCGAACCTCCGAGCGAAGGCTGCGGTAAGCCCCCTCATTCTCTGACGTGGGATGCTGTAGACGATTAGAGTGGGCCTGTCGCTTTTTCTCAACCATCCTGAACACCTCTGTCAGCCAGGGTTTCTGGGGAGGTCTGGACCGTGTACCCAAAGCAACCATTGCAGCTGCATGAGTCACAGCCCTAAACCTCGCCCATTTACCCTCGACATCAGGAGGAGTGGGGGACGATGCCAACCCCAGCCACAAGCGATGATGAAATTCTCACTTGCAATTTCCATCAGCTAGCTGAGACCAGGCCACCTTAGGTTGGAATGGGGTCCTGGGTGTACATCCACCACCGAAGTGGAAGAATGGCAGGCGCATCTTACAGATCTAGAATAGATGACAAATCGATGGTCAGAGGGCAGATCAGCTCCACGGGAGGTCCTGGTGTCAAGGGCATGGGCTCGCATCCGCTGGTCCATCACTATGTAGTCCAGCAAATGTTCTTGCTTGGACCCGGCATGCATCCATGATGTTGTGTGGATGCGCCGATGCCGGAACAGCGTGTTGGTAATTAGAAGCCCATGGGCTGCACAAAAATCTAGCAGCCTCCTACCATTGTTATTGAGCTGATCTGGCCCATGCCTTCCAATCACTCCAGACCAGGTGCCAGCATCATGACCAACTCGGGCATTGAAGTCGCCCAACAAGATGACTCTATCCCGAGAGGCCACTTTAGCCAGCACCTGTGACAGGAGGTCATAGAAGGCATCTGACTCATTGGCCTTGCCTGGATCCCTCCACGGATGTTCGTCTTCGGTGGGGGCATAAGTAACCACGACCACCACTCCTCACCTCCGGTTGATGGGAAGGCGAGCCCAAAGTAGCCTGGGGCTTACAGTTTCCCACACCTCACCGCCACGTCCCTTTATTCTTTTGTTCAGAAGAAGAGCCACACCCTGTTGTTTGGCAGTCTCCTGCCCCGAGTGGAGGACTGTCCATGCCTCATGGTGGCAGGTGGCAGGAGCCAGAGCCGGTCCACCGGACCTCCTGAATGCCACAGAAATCCAGGCGGTACCGGTCCAGCTCCCGACAGAGGAGTGGCAGCTTCTCCTCCGCAGTGAGCGTTCGAACATTCCACGTGGCCATCTGTAGTGGCTTTTTGTTGTTTCTGGAGGAGCCCTGAGGGTTAAGATTCAATCTCCTGGCTCCGCCAGATGGGGTTGGGCCAGGAGACGTCTCCCCCCCCCCCCCCCAACTCTTTCCCCTCCCCCCACCTCCCACCTTGCGTTTGCCGGCGCTGACTCGTGCCAGCTCCTCCTGCTCGTCGAGCGAGAGCTGCAGGCGCCGGGCGAGGCTGTCCCCTCGCTCGCGAGCCTCCCGGCCCGCCACCTCCTCACGCGCGGCGCTGCTGGCGGCTTGCCGTAGCTGCGCCGCGCAGCTGACGGTGTCGCGCAGCGCCCGGCGTGTCGTCTCCGCCATCTGGCGCGTGGATGCGCGGCGGAACTCAGAGGCCACGCAGTTGACGCGCGACACCATCTCCTTCTTGAGCCTGCGGGGCGGAGGGGGGGAGTGACTGGGTGAGTGTCTGGGTGAGTGGCTGAGTGAGCGAGTGGCTGGGTGATTGCCTGGGTCAGCAAGTGAGTGGCTGGGTGAGTGGCTGGGTATGTGAGTGCCTGGATGAGTGGCTGGGTGAGCGAGTGAGTAGCTGGGTGAGTGGGTGTCTGGGTGAGTGGCTGGGTGAGTGAGTGGCTGGGTATGTGAGTGCCTGGATGAGTGGCTGGGTGAGCGAGTGAGTGAGTGGCTGGGTGAGTGGGTGTCTGGGTGAGTGGCTGGGTGAGTGAGTGGCTGGGTGAGCGAGCGAGTGAGTGGCTGGGTGAGTGGGTGTCTGGGTGAGTGGCTGGGTGAGTGAGTGGCTGGGTGAGCGAGTGAGTGAGTGGCTGGGTGAGTGGGTGGCTGGGTGATTGGCTGGGTCAGCAAAAGAGTGGCTGGGTGAGTGAGTGCCTGGGTGGTGCCTTCCACACTGAGGGGTAGAGTGGTGTGGGCTGCTCACGAGTGACTCCTGCACCTGAGGACTCACAAAACCCTTCCCATGCTCCAGCTGGATTTTTCTTGGCCGGGCATGGCAAGGGACATGGATGACCTTGTAGAGTCTTGTACTCAGTGCGCGCAACGGAAGCCACCAGCAAGGGGGTCCAAACCACCATTGCAGTCTATCAAGGTTTCCCGGGTTAACGAACTCGTCGCGCTTGATATTTTGGGCCCATTCCTCGCTACACCTAGGGGAAATAAATACCTATTGACCGGGGTGGAATATTTTACGCGATGGCCTATGGCCTGGCCCCTCGCCAACCAGTCGGCAGCAGCCATCGCGGAGGCCTTTTTCCAGGGCTACGTCCTCGACAAAGGTACTCCGGAGCGGCTGCTGACCGACCAGGGAAAACATTTCTCGGGTAAACTTCTCCACGAAGTGTGCGAGCTCCTGGGTACAAAAAAAATCCGTACCTCCCCATATCATCCGCAAACTGATGGGATGGTGGAGCGTCTGCATCGGACTATCACGTCCATGCTGTCCCAACAGGTGTTTGAATCCCAGACCGACTGGGGCCTTCATATTCCGGGGGTTTTGGCGGCCTACAGAATGGCTCCTCATGCGGCGACCGGATTTTCGCCCTTCTTCCTAATGTACGGTCGCGAGGCTAACCCGCCTGTCGCGACTCAGTTGCGGATCTCCGCGCCGCATGCTAAATCCAAATTGGCCGACCATGTCAAATTCAACATCGCTAAATTGACAGAGGCGCGGGAGGCGGCCATCCAAAATTCAGACCTCCGCCAGAGGGCGAATGAAAGGCTCAAGCTGGGCCGGGTACATGTGCTCCAGTGGAAACCGGGTGACAAGGCGTGATTGCACTGTCCCCAAGTTCCGCTGGCGACCTCGTCCAAGCTGTTGCGGCCGTGGCGGGGGCCCATGGAAGTGGTGCAGGTCTTGCGGCCACAATGTGTACGTATCCAGTGGGGGAAGCGTCGGTGGTTCGTGCACCCCTCGCGGTTGAAACCGTTCGTTGCGCCCCATGTTCCTACTCCACACACACATGGCCGAACATGTGGGGGGTCCACCGACTCCCGGAGTCCGACTTCGCTGCATTCGCCTGACTTTTCCGCTTCCAGGTGCACCAGGATTGACGTGCTCGCGACCGCCAACCCCTCCCGGGGGGGTCGGGGGTCGCTCGTCGGCGAAGCCAGACACTCTCGCACCCGAACTATTGACACCCACCGCTGGGCCGGCCGGGGCTGCCCCTTGTGACGGTCCCGCTGCAAGAACGCGCGCCAAAACGCACAGACTTTTGTGAGGTCGGCCGCTCGTGCTGCCCTGGCTGGGGTCGCGGGGGTGGGGGACTTTGAAATTGTACATATGTTGTTTTTTTATGGGATGGGGTATTTATTGGGGGGGTGCATCGGGTTATTTTTCTCTCTCTCGGTTGTTGTTGTTGTTATTGTTGTTGTTGTTTACGCGAGGCACACACGGGTTTGGGTATGGATGCATCTTTATTGTGAATTTTGTTGCAGCCGGGACAGCTGCAGACTGTACAGGGGGGGGGTGATGTAGAGGTGTTACGGGAGGGCGAACAAACACACCAGGGGTGGTTATGCCCGCACGCGGAAGGATGCTTACATCCACGTCCGCACCGTTTAGCCGGGGGGGCTGAAACGGCGCTGTGATCCCCCACGGCCCCACCCCTCGGGAGGGAGTTGCTCTATAAGGCGGTGAGCCGGTGGGCTCGGGGTTCAGTGTTTAGCTTAAACCAGTGAAGAAGGAAGACCGGCTAGATAGGCCCTGGGACTCCCCTGGATCGCCATCCTTCTAAGGACCGACCAGGGCAAGTCAGTGGCGTGGCCCCGAGAGCCCAGAGCCGATGTTCTTGTAAGAGCCGGTCTGGTGACTTAGGGTGCCGTGATCCCAGCTTGGCCAGAGCTGGGTCAGCTAGCCTCCCCTAGCTCTGTCGTGGAGGACCTGGCAGTAGGCTAGCCGGGATAGAGATCGTGGGATCTCCCTGTTAGACGGGTGAAGGGGCCAATACCCCTTCGAGTGTTGTATACCTTGGCCTGCATAGAGTGGAACGGTTAATAAATAAGTGTGCCTCCGACTACGTCGTCCAAGTCTCTTTGAACCTACTACACAAGCATCATGGTGACGTCACCGTCATTTAGTGGCGAATGGCGGTTGTTGTTGAGTGTGTGGGTGAGTGAGCGAGTGTGTGGGTGAGCGAGCGAGTGTGTGGGTGAGCGAGCGAGTGATCGCCACCTGTCCCGCTGGATGACGGAGTGGCGCTCCAGCGAGTACACCTCGTCCTTGTGCTCCTCGTCGCGGCGCTGAAGCTCCGCCTCCAGCGCCGTAAACTTCTCCAGGAGCTCCTCCTTCTGCACGCGGAACTCCTCCAGAGAGGCCAGCTTGCCTGCTACTCACACACACACACAGAGACACAGAGAAACACAGAGAGACCAGCTTGTCTGCTACTCACACACACAGAGACACAGAGAGACACAGAGAGACCAGCTTGTCTGCTACTCACACACACAGAGACACAGAGAGACCAGCTTGCCTGCTACTCACTCACACAGAGACACAGAGAGAACAGCTTGCCTGCTACTCACACACACAGAGACACAGAGAGACCAGCTTGCCTGCTACTCTCACACAGAGACACAGAGAGACCAGCTTGTCTGCTACTCACTCACACAGAGACACAGAGAGACCAGCTTGTCTGCTACTCACACACACACACAGAGACACAGAGAGACCAGCTTGCCTGCTACTCACACACACACACAGACACAGAGAGACCAGCTTGTCTGCTACTCACACACACACACAGAGACACAGAGAGACCAGCTTGCCTGCTACTCACACACACAGAGACACAGAGAGACCAGCTTGTCTGCTACTCACACACACAGAGACACAGAGAGACCAGCTTGTCTGCTACTCACACACACACACAGACACAGAGAGACCAGCTTGTCTGCTACTCACACACACACACAGACACAGAGAGACCAGCTTGTCTGCTACTCACACACACACAGAGACACAGAGAGACCAGCTTGTCTGCTACTCACTCACACACAGAGACACAGAGAGACCAGCTTGCCTGCTACTCTCTCACACAGAGACACAGAGAGACCAGCTTGTCTGCTACTCTCACACACACAGACACAGAGAGACCAGCTTGCCTGCTACTCTCACACACAGAGACACAGAGAGACCAGCTTGCCTGCTACTCACACACACAGAGACACAGAGAGACCAGCTTGTCTGCTACTCTCACACACAGAGACACAGAGAGACCAGCTTGTCTGCTACTCACACACACACAGAGACACAGAGAGACCAGCTTGTCTGCTACTCACACACACAGAGACATAGAGAGACCAGCTTGTCTGCTACTCACACACACACAGAGACACAGAGAGACCAGCTTGCCTGCTACTCACACACACACAGAGACACAGAGAGACCAGCTTGTCTGCTACTCACTCACACAGAGACACAGAGAGACCAGCTTGTCTGCTACTCACACACACACAGACACAGAGAGACCAGCTTGTCTGCTACTCACACACACAGAGACACAGAGAGACCAGCTTGTCTGCTACTCACACACACAGAGACACAGAGAGACCAGCTTGTCTGCTACTCACTCACACACACAGACACAGAGAGACCAGCTTGTCTGCTACTCACACACACAGAGACATAGAGAAACCAGCTTGCCTGCTACTCTCACACACACAGAGACACAGAGAGACCAGCTTGCCTGCTACTCTCACACACACAGAGACACAGAGAGACCAGCTTGTCTGCTACTCACTCACACAGAGACACAGAGAGACCAGCTTGTCTGCTACTCTCTCACACAGAGACACAGAGAGACCAGCTTGCCTGCTACTCACTCACACACACAGACACAGAGAGACCAGCTTGTCTGCTACTCACTCACACAGAGACACAGAGAGACCAGCTTGCCTGCTACTCACTCACACACACAGACACAGAGAGACCAGCTTGTCTGCTACTCACACACACACAGAGACACAGAGAGACCAGCTTGCCTGCTACTCACTCACACACACAGACACAGAGAGACCAGCTTGCCTGCTACTCTCACACACACAGAGACACAGAGAGACCAGCTTGTCTGCTACTCACTCACACAGAGACACAGAGAGACCAGCTTGTCTGCTACTCACTCACACACACAGACACAGAGAGACCAGCTTGCCTGCTACTCACTCACACAGAGACA
Source organism: Lampetra planeri (assembly GCF_965212315.1). NCBI lineage: Eukaryota > Metazoa > Chordata > Hyperoartia > Petromyzontiformes > Petromyzontidae > Lampetra > Lampetra planeri. The sequence goes on from NC_136158.1 coordinate 7,163,934, forward strand.
CAGAGAGACCAGCTTGTCTGCTACTCTCTCACACAGAGACACAGAGAGACCAGCTTGTCTGCTACTCACACACACAGAGACACAGAGATACCAGCTTGTCTGCTACTCTCACACACACACAGACACAGAGAGACCAGCTTGCCTGCTACTCACACACAGACACAGAGAGACCAGCTTGCCTGCTACTCTCACACACAGAGACACAGAGAGACCAGCTTGTCTGCTACTCTCTCACACAGAGACACAGAGAGACCAGCTTGTCTGCTACTCTCACACACACACAGACACAGAGAGACCAGCTTGCCTGCTACTCACACACAGACACAGAGAGACCAGCTTGCCTGCTACTCACTCACACAGAGACACAGAGAGACCAGCTTGTCTGCTACTCTCTCACACAGAGACACAGAGAGACCAGCTTGTCTGCTACTCACACACACAGAGACACAGAGATACCAGCTTGTCTGCTACTCTCACACACACACAGACACAGAGAGACCAGCTTGCCTGCTACTCACACACAGACACAGAGAGACCAGCTTGCCTGCTACTTTCTCACACAGAGACACAGAGAGACCAGCTTGTCTGCTACTCACACACACAGAGACACAGAGATACCAGCTTGTCTGCTACTCTCACACACACACAGACACAGAGAGACCAGCTTGCCTGCTACTCACACACACAGAGACACAGAGAGACCAGCTTGTCTGCTACTCTCACACACACACAGACACAGAGAGACCAGCTTGTCTGCTACTCTCACACACAGAGACACAGAGAGACCAGCTTGCCTGCTACTCTCTCACACAGAGACACAGAGAGACCAGCTTGTCTGCTACTCACACACACACACAGACACAGAGAGACCAGCTTGCCTGCTACTCTCACACACACAGAGACACAGAGAGACCAGCTTGTCTGCTACTCACTCACACACACAGACACAGAGAGACCAGCTTGTCTGCTACTCACTCACACACACAGACACAGAGAGACCAGCTTGTCTGCTACTCACTCACACAGAGACACAGAGAGACCAGCTTGTCTGCTACTCACTCACACAGAGACACAGAGAGACCAGCTTGTCTGCTACTCACACACACACAGACACAGAGAGACCAGCTTGTCTGCTACTCACACACACACACAGACACAGAGAGACCAGCTTGTCTGCTACTCACTCACACAGAGACACAGAGAGACCAGCTTGTCTGCTACTCTCACACACAGAGACACAGAGAGACCAGCTTGCCTGCTACTCACACACACACACAGACACAGAGAGACCAGCTTGTCTGCTACTCTCACACACAGAGACACAGAGAGACCAGCTTGCCTGCTACTCACACACACACAGACACAGAGAGACCAGCTTGTCTGCTACTCTCACACACAGAGACACAGAGAGACCAGCTTGCCTGCTACTCTCACACACACAGAGACACAGACACCAGCTTGTCTGCTACTCACAGACACAGAGACACAGAGAGACCAGCTTGCCTGCTACTCTCACACACACAGAGACACAGACACCAGCTTGTCTGCTACTCACTCACACACAGAGACACAGAGAGACCAGCTTGTCTGCTACTCACTCACACAGAGACACAGAGAGACCAGCTTGCCTGCTACTCACACACACAGAGACACAGAGAGACCAGCTTGTCTGCTACTCACTCACACAGAGACACAGAGAGACCAGCTTGCCTGCTACTCACACACACACACAGACACAGAGAGACCAGCTTGCCTGCTACTCTCACACACACACAGACACAGAGAGACCAGCTTGCCTGCTACTCACACACACACACAGACACAGAGAGACCAGCTTGCCTGCTACTCACACACACACACAGACACAGAGAGACCAGCTTGCCTGCTACTCTCACACACACACAGACACAGAGAGACCAGCTTGCCTGCTACTCACACACACACACAGACACAGAGAGACCAGCTTGCCTGCTACTCACACACACACACAGACACAGAGAGACCAGCTTGTCTGCTACTCACTCACACACACAGACACAGAGAGACCAGCTTGTCTGCTACTCACTCACACACACAGACACAGAGAGACCAGCTTGCCTGCTACTCACACACAGACACAGAGAGACCAGCTTGCCTGCTACTCACACACAGACACAGAGAGACCAGCTTGTCTGCTACTCTCACACACACAGACACAGAGAGACCAGCTTGTCTGCTACTCACTCACACACACAGACACAGAGAGACCAGCTTGTCTGCTACTCTCACACACACAGACACAGAGAGACCAGCTTGTCTGCTACTCACACACACACACAGACACAGAGAGACCAGCTTGTCTGTTACTCACACACACACACAGACACAGAGAGACCAGCTTGTCTGCTACTCACACACACACACAGACACAGAGAGACCAGCTTGTCTGCTACTCACACACACAGAGACACAGAGAGACCAGCTTGTCTGCTACTCTCACACACAGAGACACAGAGAGACCAGCTTGTCTGCTACTCTCACACACAGAGACACAGAGAGACCAGCTTGTCTGCTACTCACACACACACAGAGACACAGAGAGACCAGCTTGCCGGCTACTCACACACACACACAGAGACACAGAGAGACCAGCTTGCCTGCTACTCACTCACACAGAGACACAGAGAGACCAGCTTGCCGGCTACTCACACACACACACAGAGACACAGAGAGACCAGCTTGTCTGCTACTCACACACACAGAGACACAGAGAGACCAGCTTGCCTGCTACTCACTCACACACAGAGACACAGAGAGACCAGCTTGCCTGCTACTCACACACACACAGAGACACAGAGTGACCAGCTTGCCTGCTACTCACTCACACAGAGACACAGAGAGACCAGCTTGTCTGCTACTCTCACACACAGAGACACAGAGAGACCAGCTTGCCTGCTACTCTCACACACAGAGACACAGAGAGACCAGCTTGTCTGCCACTCACTCACACAGAGACACAGAGAGACCAGCTTGTCTGCTACTCTCACACACAGAGACACAGAGAGACCAGCTTGCCTGCTACTCTCACACACAGAGACACAGAGAGACCAGCTTGTCTGCCACTCACTCACACAGAGACACAGAGAGACCAGCTTGTCTGCTACTCACACACACAGAGACACAGAGAGACCAGCTTGTCTGCTACTCACACACACACAGACACAGAGAGACCAGCTTGTCTGCTACTCACACACACAGAGACACAGAGAGACCAGCTTGCGTGCTACTCACACACACAGAGACACAGAGAGACCAGCTTGTCTGCTACTCACACACACAGAGACACAGAGAGACCAGCTTGTCTGCTACTCACACACACAGAGACACAGAGAGACCAGCTTGTCTGCTACTCACACACACACAGAGACACAGAGAGACCAGCTTGTCTGCTACTCACACACACAGAGACACAGAGAGACCAGCTTGTCTGCTACTCACACACACACAGACACAGAGAGACCAGCTTGTCTGCTACTCACACACACAGAGACACAGAGAGACCAGCTTGTCTGCTACTCACACACACACAGAGACACAGAGAGACCAGCTTGTCTGCTACTCACACACACACACAGAGACACAGAGAGACCAGCTTGTCTGCTACTCACACACACAGAGACACAGAGAGACCAGCTTGTCTGCTACTCACACACACAGAGACACAGAGAGACCAGCTTGTCTGCTACTCACACACACAGAGACACAGAGAGACCAGCTTGTCTGCTACTCACACACACAGAGATACAGAGAGACCAGCTTGTCTGCTACTCACTCACACACAGACACAGAGAGACCAGCTTGTCTGCTACTCACTCACACAGAGACACAGAGAGACCAGCTTGTCTGCTACTCTCACACACACAGAGACACAGAGAGACCAGCTTGTCTGCTACTCTCACACACAGAGACACAGAGAGACCAGCTTGCCTGCTACTCTCTCACACAGAGACACAGAGAGACCAGCTTGCCTGCTACTCTCTCACACAGAGACACAGAGAGACCAGCTTGTCTGCTACTCTCTCACACAGAGACACAGAGAGACCAGCTTGTCTGCTACTCACACACACAGAGACACAGAGAGACCAGCTTGTCTGCTACTCACACACACAGAGACACAGAGAGACCAGCTTGTCTGCTACTCACTCACACAGAGACACAGAGAGACCAGCTTGCCTGCTACTCACACACACAGAGACACAGAGAGACCAGCTTGTCTGCTACTCACTCACACAGAGACACAGAGAGACCAGCTTGTCTGCTACTCACTCACACACAGAGACACAGAGAGACCAGCTTGTCTGCTACTCACTCACACAGAGACACAGAGAGACCAGCTTGTCTGCTACTCACTCACACACAGAGACACAGAGAGACCAGCTTGCCTGCTACTCACTCACACACAGAGACACAGAGAGACCAGCTTGCCTGCTACTCACACACACACAGAGACACAGAGTGACCAGCTTGCCTGCTACTCACTCACACAGAGACACAGAGAGACCAGCTTGTCTGCTACACTCACACACAGAGACACAGAGAGACCAGCTTGCCTGCTACTCTCACACACAGAGACACAGAGAGACCAGCTTGCCTGCTACTCTCTCACACAGAGACACAGAGAGACCAGCTTGTCTGCCACTCACTCACACAGAGACACAGAGAGACCAGCTTGTCTGCTACTCTCACACACAGAGACACAGAGAGACCAGCTTGTCTGCTACTCACACACACACAGACACAGAGAGACCAGCTTGTCTGCTACTCACACACACAGAGACACAGAGAGACCAGCTTGTCTGCTACTCACACACACACAGAGACACAGAGAGACCAGCTTGCCTGCTACTCACACACACACAGAGACACAGAGAGACCAGCTTGTCTGCTACTCACACACACAGAGACACAGAGAGACCAGCTTGTCTGCTACTCACACACACAGAGACACAGAGAGACCAGCTTGTCTGCTACTCACACACACAGAGACACAGAGAGACCAGCTTGTCTGCTACTCACACACACAGAGACACAGAGAGACCAGCTTGTCTGCTACTCACACACACACAGACACAGAGAGACCAGCTTGTCTGCTACTCACACACACAGAGACACAGAGAGACCAGCTTGTCTGCTACTCACACACACAGAGACACAGAGAGACCAGCTTGTCTGCTACTCACACACACAGAGACACAGAGAGACCAGCTTGTCTGCTACTCACACACACAGAGACACAGAGAGACCAGCTTGTCTGCTACTCACACACACAGAGACACAGAGAGACCAGCTTGTCTGCTACTCACACACACAGAGACACAGAGAGACCAGCTTGTCTGCTACTCACTCACACAGAGACACAGAGAGACCAGCTTGCCTGCTACTCTCTCTCACAGAGACACAGAGAGACCAGCTTGTCTGCTACTCACTCACACAGAGACACAGAGAGACCAGCTTGTCTGCTACTCACTCACACAGAGACACAGAGAGACCAGCTTGTCTGCTACTCTCTCTCACACAGAGACACAGAGAGACCAGCTTGCCTGCTACTCACTCACACAGAGACACAGAGAGACCAGCTTGTCTGCTACTCACACACACAGAGACACAGAGAGACCAGCTTGCCTGCTACTCACTCACACAGAGACACAGAGATACCAGCTTGTCTGCTACTCACACACACAGAGACACAGAGAGACCAGCTTGCCTGCTACTCACTCACACAGAGACACAGAGAGACCAGCTTGTCTGCTACTCACACACACAGAGACACAGAGAGACCAGCTTGCCTGCTACTCACTCTCACAGAGACACAGAGATACCAGCTTGTCTGCTACTCACTCACACAGAGACACAGAGAGACCAGCTTGTCTGCTACTCTCACACACAGAGACACAGAGAGACCAGCTTGCCTGCTACTCTCACACACAGAGACACAGAGAGACCAGCTTGTCTGCTACTCACTCACACAGAGACACAGAGAGACCAGCTTGTCTGCTACTCACACACACACAGACACAGAGAGACCAGCTTGTCTGCTACTCACTCACACAGAGACACAGAGAGACCAGCTTGTCTGCTACTCACTCACACAGAGACACAGAGAGACCAGCTTGTCTGCTACTCTCACACACAGAGACACAGAGAGACCAGCTTGTCTGCTACTCACTCACACAGAGACACAGAGAGACCAGCTTGTCTGCTACTCTCTCACACAGAGACACAGAGAGACCAGCTTGTCTGCTACTCTCACACACAGAGACACAGAGAGACCAGCTTGTCTGCTACTCTCACACACAAAGACACAGAGAGACCAGCTTGCCTGCTACTCTCTCACACAGAGACACAGAGAGTCCAGCTTGTCTGCTACTCACACACACACAGACACAGAGAGACCAGCTTGTCTGCTACTCTCACACACAGAGACACAGAGAGACTAGCTTGTCTGCTACTCTCACACACAGAGACACAGAGAGACCAGCTTGCCTGCTACTCTCTCACACAGAGACACAGAGAGACCAGCTTGCCTGCTACTCACACACACAGAGACACAGAGAGACCAGCTTGTCTGCTACTCACTCACACACACAGACACAGAGAGACCAGCTTGCCTGCTACTCACTCACACAGAGACACAGAGAGACCAGCTTGTCTGCTACTCACTCACACAGAGACACAGAGAGACCAGCTTGTCTGCTACTCTCACACACAGAGACACAGAGAGACCAGCTTGTCTGCTACTCACACACACAGAGACACAGAGAGACCAGCTTGTCTGCTACTCACACACACAGAGACACAGAGAGACCAGCTTGTCTGCTACTCACACACACAGAGACACAGAGAGACCAGCTTGTCTGCTACTCTCTCACACAGAGACACAGAGAGACCAGCTTGTCTGCTACTCACACACACACACAGACACAGAGAGACCAGCTTGTCTGCTACTCACACACACACACAGACACAGAGAGACCAGCTTGTCTGCTACTCACACACACACAGAGACACAGAGAGACCAGCTTGTCTGCTACTCACACACACAGAGACACAGAGAGACCAGCTTGTCTGCTACTCTCACACACAGAGACACAGAGAGACCAGCTTGTCTGCTACTCTCACACACAGAGACACAGAGAGACCAGCTTGTCTGCTACTCACACACACACAGAGACACAGAGAGACCAGCTTGTCTGCTACTCACTCACACACAGAGACACAGAGAGACCAGCTTGTCTGCTACTCTCTCACACAGAGACACAGAGAGACCAGCTTGTCTGCTACTCTCACACACAGAGACACAGAGAGACCAGCTTGTCTGCCACTCACTCACACAGAGACACAGAGAGACCAGCTTGCCTGCTACTCACACACACAGAGACACAGAGAGACCAGCTTGTCTGCTACTCACTCACACAGAGACACAGAGAGACCAGCTTGTCTGCTACTCACACACACAGAGACACAGAGAGACCAGCTTGTCTGCTACTCTCACACACAGAGACACAGAGAGACCAGCTTGCCTGCTACTCTCACACACACAGAGACACAGAGAGACCAGCTTGTCTGCCACTCACTCACACAGAGACACAGAGAGACCAGCTTGCCTGCTACTCACACACACAGAGACACAGAGAGACCAGCTTGTCTGCTACTCACACACACAGAGACACAGAGAGACCAGCTTGTCTGCTACTCACACACACAGAGACACAGAGAGACCAGCTTGTCTGCTACTCACACACACACACAGAGACACAGAGAGACCAGCTTGTCTGCTACTCACACACACAGAGACACAGAGAGACCAGCTTGTCTGCTACTCACACACACACAGACACAGAGAGACCAGCTTGTCTGCTACTCACACACACAGAGACACAGAGAGACCAGCTTGTCTGCTACTCACACACACAGAGACACAGAGAGACCAGCTTGTCTGCTACTCACTCACACAGCATGTCCTCACCCCCTCACCCCTCACCCCCTCACCCCTCACCCCCTCACCCCTCACCCCCTCACCCCTGACCCCTCACCCAGCAGCATGTCCTCACCCCCTCACCCCTCACCCAGCAGCATGTACTCACCCCTCACCCAATAGCATGTCCTCACCCCCTCACCCCTCACCTCTCACCCAGCAGCATGTCCTCACCCCTCACCCCTCACCCAGCAGCATGTCCTCACCCCCTCACCCCCTGACCGCTCACCCAGCAACATGTCCTCACCCCTCACCCCTCACCCCTCACCACCCCTCACCCAGCAGCATGTCCTCACCCCTCATCCCTCACCCCCCTCACCCAGCAGCATGTTCTCTGCGGTGAGTTGCTCCCTGGTCTCCTGCAGCTCTCTGTCCTCACCCCTCACCACTCCTCACCCCTCACCACCCCTCACCCCCCCCTCACCCAGCAGCATGTTCTCTGCGGTGAGCTGCTCCTTGGTCTCCTGCAGCTCTCTGCGCGAGGCGGCGGCGCGTCGCTCGGCGTCGTCGCGCTCCGCCTCGCGCGACTGCTCCAGGGCCAGCAGGCGCTCGGCCTGCTCCACCAGCTCGTCCTCACGGCGCTCCAGCTCCCTCTGGGCGGGGGGGGGGGCACGGGGGGGGGGGCACGGGGGGGGGGGGACGGGGGGAGCAGGGAGGGGACACAGGGGGGAGCAGGGAGGGGACACGATGGGGACACGGGGGGGGGGGGGACACGGGGGGGGGGACACGGGGGGGGGGGGACACGGGGGGGGGGGGGACACGGGGGGGGGGGACACGGGGGGGGACACGGGGGGGGGGGACACGGGGGGGGGGGGGACACGGGGGGGGGGGGACACGGGGGGGGACACGGGGGGGGGGGACGGGGGGAGCAGGGAGGGGACACAGGGGGGAGCAGGGAGGGGACACGATGGGGACACGGGGGGGGGAGGACACGGGGGGGGGGGGACACGGGGGGGGGGACACGGGGGGGGGGGACACGGGGGGGGGGGACACGGGGGGGGGGGGACGGGGGGGGGGGACACGGGGGGGGACACGGGGGGGGGACACACGGGGGGGGGGGGGACACGGGGGGGGGGGGACACGGGGGGGGGGACACGGGGGGGGGGAGGACACGGGGGGCGGGGGCACGGGGGGGGGGAGGACACGGGGGGGGGGGGCACGGGGGGGGGGACACGGGGGGGGGGGACACGGGGGGGGGGACACGGGGGGGGGGGAGACACGGGGGGGGACACGGGTGGGGTCCACGAGTCAGTGTGGCACAGCGGGGAGAGGCAGGCAGGGGCACGAGTGGTCGGGACGGAAGGGGCGGACGGGTGGGTAGCAGAAGCTGGCTGGTGAGCGAGTGAGGAGTGAGTGAGTGAGGAGCGAGTGAGGAGTGAGTGAGTGAGGAGTGAGTGAGGTGGAACCCCGCACCGCCGCCCACCCCGACCGCGGCGCTCGCACCTTGAGGAAGGCGACCCCCTCCTTGCGAGCGCTCCTCTCGGCGTCGAGGCGAGGCGTCCACCCCAGCACGCTCCACCTCCAGCTCGTCACACTTGAGCTTGTACCTGGGTGAGCGCGGGGTGAGTGGGTCAGAGGGTGATTGGGTGAGGGGGGCGAGGGGGTAAGTGGGTGAGAGGGTGAGGGATGAGTGGGTGAGTGGGTGAGCGGGTCAGTGAGGTGAGTGAGTGAGGGCTGACGAGCTGAGGTGTTGTGGGTGAGTAGATGACGCGTATCGATATCACGGGTAGGGCCTCCGGCATTCAGAGAGGTGAGCATGTCAAGGTGAAGGTTTCAAGGTGAGCACATCAAGG